>NC_081556.1:151350586-151650586 GCF_963082655.1 Stomoxys calcitrans | reverse complement strand
AAAAAAACCAAAAATTTTAATAAAATAAAACAAAAAGTTTAGTTAATATTTAAAAAAAAAAAATTATACCAACCTCTTTAAAAATGGACATAAAAACCACTCCACCACCTAATCAAAACGCCGCCGCCACACCGACGGCCAATGTGTCCGGTGTCTCTTCACCCCCCAACACACCTCCTTCGCCCATGGCCTCGGCCGTCGCTGCCTCCATTAGCGGCCTATCCGATGTTCAAAAGCAAACATTTCAGCATATTTTTGAAAAATTGGTTGTCAATAGCGGCGGTTCCACTAAAGTTCCACCCAAGCAATACGAATACTTTCGCAATCTCTTGGAGAATGTTCGCGATCCGAAAAATATTCAAATGATTGTGGAGAAATTCAAAAATCTCGAACATTTGGATACTCAATTAATTCAAAATGGGAATAAGAATGCCGTATTGGTTGAAGGTAATTCATAACACATCATACACTGAGAAAAAAAAATCATAAATAATATCAATTACAAAAAAGCCGTCGGAAAGGCAAATAAAGTAAGATTTTCAAAGATCAAGGTGCCAGGAACTTTAGCTTCTACAATCTTAGATTAGTTGACGATAAGCCTTTAAGTAGAGGCAAAGTCTTGTGAATAGGGCATCAAAGGCAAATCGCCATGCAGGACATATTTACTAATATTGGGTTGCCCAAAAAGTAATTGCGGATTTTTCATATAGTCGGCGTTGACAAATTTTTTCACAGCTTGAGACTCTGTAATTGCATTCTTTCTTCTGTCAGTTATCAGCTGTCACTTTTAGCTTGCTTTAGAAAAAAAAGTGTAAAAAAAATTTGATTAAAGTTCATTCTAAGTTTTATTAAAAATGCATTTACTTTCTTTTAAAATATCCGCAATTACTTTTTGGGCAACCCAATAGTTAATGTTAGATGTTTGTTAAGATAGAATTAAAATTTGAGTGCTAAGACATAAAAGGCTTATATCCGATAAATAAGCTCATATTGGGAAAACGTAACGAAATAAATGAAATTTTGATGAAGTCTCATTAATTAAAAACAAGTAAATGCGCGCTTAGTTCGGCCGCGCCGAATCTTATATACCCTCCACCATGGAGCGCATTTGTCGAGATCTTTTCCTGGCATCTCTTCTTAGGCAAAATAGGATATAAGAAAAGATTTGCTGTGCTATTAGAGCGATAACAAGATATGGTTCGGTTTGGACCACAATTAAATTATATGTTCGAGACCTGTGTAAAATGACAGCCAATTTGAATAAGAATTACGCCCTTTGGGGGCTCAAGAAGTAAAATAGAAAGATCGAATTATATGGGAGCTGTGTCAGGCTAAAGACCGATTAAGACCATAATAAACACGTATGTTGATGATCATGAGAGGATACGTCGTACAAAATTTCAGGCAAATCGGATAATAATTTTGACCTCTAGAGGCTCAAGAAGTCAAAATCCCAGATCGGTTTATATGGCAGCTATATCAGGTTATGTACTAAATTGTGCCATACTTGGCACAGTTATTGAAAGTCATAACAAAACACCTCATGCAGAATTTCAACCAAATCGGAAAAATTGCGTGCTCTATTGGTTCAAGAAGTCAAGATCCAAAATTGGTTTATATGACAGCTATACCAGATTATGAACCGATTTGAGACATACACAGCACAGTTGTTGGAAGTGATACCAAAACACTAGGTGCAAAATTTCAGTAAAATCGGATGAGAATTGCGCCTTCTAGAGGCTCAAGAAGTCAAGACCCAAGATCGGTTTATATGGCAGCTATATCAGGTTATGAGCCGATTTGAACTATTCTTAGCACAGTTGTTGGAAGTTGAAACAAAACACCTCATGCAAAATTTCAGCTCAATCCGATAATAATTGCGCCCTCTAGTGGCTCAAGAAGTCAAGACCCCAGATCGGTTTATATGGCAGCTATACCAGATTATGAACCGATTTGAGACATACACGGCACAGTTGTTGTAAGTGATACCAAAACACCAGGTGCAAAATTTCAGTAAAATCGGATGAGAATTGCGCCTTCTAGAGGCTCAAGAAGTCAAGACCCAAGATCGGTTTATATGGCAGCTATATCAAAACATTGACCGATTTAAACCATACTTAGCGCAGTTGTTGGAAGTGGTACCAAAATACTAGGTGCAAAATTTCAGTCACATCCGATGAGAATTGCGCCCTCTATAGGCTCAAGACCTAAGATCGGTTTATATGGCGTTGAATTGGAGCCTTTACTCACCGAACTATTTTAGTTGTTGTTGTAGTGTTGATATTTGGCAACGCGATCAGTATCCTTATAATTGATTTCTAGTGCAATAAACAAAAAATTTGTTCACTCTGAGGTGTTTGAGTTCGCCAACAACAGCCAGTTGTGAGTTTCCAGCCTAATATAACGCAATCGCAGGATTACGCTTGATCTCCATCACGAATAACTTTCATTTGAAATAAACTCAGAGCAAATGGCTTTGTTGGCTTGTAAACCATATAAAGACCTGTCAGTAAAGCAAATGTCATGCAGCTGTTATTTCTAGTCTGGCAGATATACAAGTGTGTAACACTTCGCGTCTGCTACCCTGTATAGAATTGCATTAGTGGTCAATCTCAAGGTCGTTGATATTAACATACCGTGGAGACTGTCGGACATATGAAAAGTTTTTGATGCAAGAGTCTGGACGATACCGATAACCCCAATTCAATAATCCAACCGATAAAGCTATCTGCTCTGGTCCGGAGGGTGCCAAAGCACTGGCTCTACACCTTGCAAATAGGATTTTTTCCGCTATAAAGTTTTTTTTTTTTTTTAAATAGCCTTAAAGAGTCTCTGAACTCGTTAACTCGCCGAATCAATAGAAAAATAGTAAAACATTTACTGTTTTATAAAAACCCTAGGTGAGAGGTATACCAAATCGGGTAAGATTGGCATAAAGTCGACCAACGAATATAGAAGAAGTAAAAGAGTGCTAAGTTTGGCCGGGCCGAATCTTGGAAACCTACCATTATAGATTCTGCTTAAAATGTATACAAAATAATCTTAGTTGAAGGGCACTATTTCATTCTACATACCAAACTTCTATCAAAACCGCAAAAATTAAAACTTCTAGGAAGCGAACAAGGATAATCGAGAGACCGGTTAATATGGGGGCTATATCAGTTTATAGGCTGGTTTGGACCGTACTAGGCACAGTTGTTGGAAGTCGTAACATAACTCCGCATGCAAAATTTCACCCAAATCCGAAAAAATTAAGGCTTTTATGAACTCAAGAGGTCAAATCGGGAGATCGGTTTATATGGGAGCTATATCAGGTTATAGAACGATTTGACCCTACTTGTCACAGTTGTTGGAAGTGGCAACGGAACTCCGCATGCAAAATTTCACCTAAATCCGAAAAAATTGAGGCTTGTATGAACTCAAGATGTCAAATAAGGAGATCGTTTTATATGGGAGCTATATTAGGCCATAGACCGATTAGAGCCGTACTTGGCACAATTCCTGGAAGTCATAACAGAACACAGTGTGACAAATTGTAGCAAAATCAGGCAAAAATTGGGGCTTGTAAGGGTTTAAGAAGTCAAATGGGAAGATCGGTTTATATGGGAGCTATATTTAAATCTGAACCGATATGACCCATTTGCAATCCCCAACGACCTTCATCAATATAAAGAATCTGTGTTGAATTTCTAGCGGCTAGCTTTATGCATTCGACCCCTTTGGCAATTTCGACAGACGGACGGACATGGCTAGTTCGATTCAGAAAGTCGAAACGATATATCAGGTTGAGAACCAATTAAAACCATACTTGGTACATTTATTGGAGGCCATTGGCAAAGCTATCCAGCAAAATTTCACCAAAATCGGATAACAATTGCGCCCTCTAGTGGCTCAAGAATTAAATTCGCGAGATCGGTTTATATGGGTGCCATATTAGGTTTTGGACCGATTGAAATCATATTCGGAACATCTGTTGGAGGCAATAGCAAGGGTTCTCGTGCAATATTTCAGCCAAATCGGAGAATTTCGTCCTCTATAGGCTCAAAAAGTATATTCGGGAGATCGGTTTATATGGGAGCTATATTAGGTTTTGAACCGATTGAAACCATACTTGGAACATCAATTGGAAGTCATAGGAAAAGTCATCGTGCAAAATTTTAGCCAAATCGGATACGAATTGCTCCCTTTAGTGACTAAAGAAGTATATTCGGAAGATCGGTTTATATGAGAGTTATATCTAAACGTGGACCGATTTGACGCACATACATTCACAACCGACCTAAGTTAATAAGAAGTAATTTTGCAAAATTTCAAGCGCCTAGCTCTATTCCTTGGAAAGTTAGTGTGCTTTCAACAGTCGGACGGACGGACAGACTGACGGAAGGACGGAGATAGCTCGATCGACTTAAAATGTCATGATGATCAAGAATATATAACTTTATGGGGTCTGAGACGAAATTAGTAAGGCCACCGTAGCGCAGAGAGATGCATGTCCGCCTACGTCGCTGAACGTCTGGGTTCGAATTCTGGCGAGACCATCAGAAAAAAAATTTCAACGGTGGTTTTCCCCTCCTAATGCTGGCAACTTTTGTGAGGTACTATGCCATGTAAAACTTCTCTCCAAAGAGTTGTCGCACTGCGGCACGCCGTTCGGACTCGGCTATAAAAAGGAGGAGAATGCACTCATTGATATGTGAGAAGTTTGCCTCTGTTCCTTAGTGGAATGTTCATGGGCAAAAATTTTCTTTTTTGCCCCCATTCTATGGTGAAGGGTATAAAAACCTAAAAAAACAAGTGGGTCATTATAAGCTCTTCGGATTTCTAATTCAAATCGCCCACTTAGTAAATGTCCTCAATTGTCCCACATGCATTACAAACCTCGGTTTTCTAATATCATCAATTATAGATTAAAATATTAAAATTACCCACAATTAATTATTTTAAATCAACATTATAAAATGTTTTTATAATTATTGCCTATAAGCCAGCACGTTATCGGCTCAGAGCAAAATTTAACAAAAAATCCAAAAAAAAACCCTAACAACAACAAAAACATTTAATTTGTTTATAGAACGATAGTAATCACACGCCAACATCTCTCAACAATTAGTCCTTCGCTACTTTACATGGGCATACCTTTTAACGCTAATCACTTCATATAAGAAGAAAATGTTGGCCAATGACCATAGGCCGAAATAGGCCCATAGTTTAGTTTGAACTAGTTTGTGATTGCAAAAGCGTGCATATCATGTAAATAACCCCCCTCCAGTTCACTTTTATATTAAACGACAGGACATTTGCAAAGTGATTTAATTAACCAAAATTGCAACTAAGCACGCATTTGAAATTTTTAAAATTGGCCACGATCTATGTTAGGTCCGCCTTGCAAGACCCAAACTGGTTACAAACAATACTTTTCCTGACAATGCAATGCAATGCAACACGTGCACACGTTTACATGTTGTCAACATTGTTTAATAACAAAGCGAAAAAAGGAAACTTTTGAAACAACCCCTTGCAGCTGATGGCGGCAAACATGGGCATAGCCATATGGGGGGATTATGAAAGAAGAAAAACTTTAACCTAATTTATCTTTTTAAAAGTTTCCTATTTAAATTTTCTATTAACATTTAATTTCGACAAAGTCTATGGGAGACTTATATCAAAAAAATTTCGATTGGAAATCAATTTTCGAAAGATTATTTCCACGAAACTTAATTTTTCAAGTAATTAAATTTTTTTGAAATTTTCAATGATACAAAATTTGCTAAGCAACCAAAACTTTCTGTTTTTCAGCTCATTAGCCTATGGTGGAGGGTACACCATAGGATGGGGGTATACTAATTTCGTCATTCTGTTTGTAACTCCTCGAAATATTCGTCTAAGACCCCATATAGCATATATATTCTTGATCGTCATGACATTTTAAGTCGATCTAGCCATGTCCGTCCGTCTGTCCGTCCATCCGTCCGTCTGTCGAAAGCACGCTAACTTTCGAAGAAGTAAAGCTAGTGGCTTGAAATTTTGCACAAGTACTTCTTATTAGTGTAGATCCCTTTGGGATTATAAATGGGCCATATCGGTCTATGTTTTCATATAGCTGCCCTGTAAACCGATCTTGGGTCTTGACTTCTTGAGCCACTAGAGGACGCAATTATTATCCGATTTGGCTGAAATTTTGCATGAGGTGTTTTATTATGACTTCCAATAACTGTGGCGAGTATGGTTTAAATCGGTAAATAACCTGATATAGCTGCCATATAAACCGATCTGGGGTCTTGACTTCTTGAGCCACTAGAGGGCACAATTCTTATCCGATTTGGCTGAAATTTTGCATGAGGTGTTTTAATATGACTTTCAACAATCGTGCTAAGAATAGTTCAAATCGGTCCGTAATCTGATATAGCTGACATATAAACCGATCTGGGGTCTTGACTTCTTGAGCCTCTACAGGGAGCTATTCCTATCCGATTTGGCTGAAATTTCGCATGAGGTGTTTTATTATGACTTCCAACAACTGTATTAAGAATGGTTCAAATCGGTCCATAACCTGATATAGCTGCCATATTAACCGATCTGGGGTTTTGACTTCTTGAGCCTCTAGAGGACGCAATTATTATCCGATTTGGCTGAAATTTCGCATGACGTGTTTTGTTATGACTTCCAATAACTGTGTAAAGAATGATTCAAATCGGTTCATAACCTAATATAGCTGCCATATAAACCGATCTGGGGTCTTGACTTCTTGAGCCTCTAGAGGACGCAATTTTTATCCGATGTGGCTGAAATTTTGCACTAGGTGTTTTATTATGATTTCCAACAACTGGGTTAAGAATGGTGTAATCGGTCTATAACCTGATATAGCTGCCATATAAACCGATCTGGGGTTTTGACCTCTTGAGCCTCTAGAGGACGCAATTATTCCCCGATTTGGCTCAAATTTAGCATGCGGTGTTTTGTTATGACTTTCAACAATTGTGCTAAGAATAGTTCAAGTCAGTCCATATCCTGATATAGCTGCCATATAAATCGATCTGGGGTCTTGACTTCTTGAGCCACTAGACGGCCCAAGTATTACCCGATGTGCCTGACATTTTGTACAACGTATTCTCTTATGACCTTTAACATAAGTGGCGAAAATGGCATGAATCGGCTTATAGCCTAATGCAGCGGCCCCATAAACCGATCTCCGTATTTTACTTCCTCAGCCCCTAAAGTGCCGAATTCTTAGTAGATTTGGCTGAAATTTTACATCATGACTTCAACTATGGTCTCCAATATTCAGTTCAATTATGATCCGAAATCAACCATAACTGGATATTGTTCCAATAACATAGCGATTCTTTTCTTTTATCCTTTGTTTGCCTAAAAAGAGATAACGTGTCAAGAGCTCGACAAATGGTGGAGGGTATATAAGATTCGGCCCGGCCGAACATAGCAAGCTTTTACTTGTTTTTATTTTGCTTATTACATTTTATTATTGGATTTCATTGTCCAGCTGAAACAAAAAGTCTTTGATTTAAATTCTGTTTAGAATAGAAAGCAAAATAAAAACCCTTATTTAAAAAGTAAAAAGGTCCAATATGGTGTGCTATAATTGCATTGGGCAGGTAACAAAGTTCGCGATTTCGAAGCTGACCAAAAGTTCATCATCAGTCCGCTCAGCCACATAAAGATGCCATGCTTCCACCTACTCACCAATTATTAAGCTGTGAAATAGAAGAAACATGTCTCTTTGAGACGAATATTTGATCATATCAAGGTACCTGTCTTCGAGTGCAGTAAGAAATGAAACCACCAACCGCCAATATCTCTCCAAAAAAACATCTAGCTTCAGCCACATATACATAATAGCCAAAACCTGCTAACCAGCAGTCTTTGATTGACAAAGAGTAACTTCTAAATGTGTGGGTATTGCTGCATACACATTTACCGGTGTGCCGTCCGTTCATTTGTCTGTTGTAGCACTCTATGAACTATAAATTTTAAAGAATTTTTCTATGAATTTCCTGGATTTTTCTTTATGAAAATAAAATTTCGGCGGAATTTTTTATGAATATTAAATTTCGAAGTTAGTTCCGAATATTGGATCATATCAGGGTCTCTTACTTCGAGCGCAGTAAGAAACCGCCAATATCTCTACTCAAAAAGAACATCTAGCATCAGCCACATATAAACAATAGCCAAAACTTGCTAACCAGCTATCTTTGATTGCCAAAGATTAACTTCTCAATGTGTGGGTATTGCAGCATACACATTTATCGGCGTGCCGTCCATTCATTCATCTGTTTTTGCGCTCTATAAACAATAAATTTTGAAGAATTTTTCTATAAATCTCAATTCTCGGAATTTTTTTTATGAAAATAAAAATCCGAAGGAATTTTTTATGAAAATTGAATTATCATGAAATCCTTAACGCAAATCAAATTTCGAAGAAATTTTTTCCACCGAAATTTCGAAGTTAGTGCAGAATGGTCCCGAAGTGCAAACAGAGCTTTTCTGAAGGGAAGCGGACCCTCCCCTTTACCTTAATTTTGAAAAACTCTATATCTTGAGATGAGAGAGCGATTCAAGACAAATTTTGTTGGACTCTAATCCTATCTAAACTCTAATCTTAAAACAAATGCGTAAAAGCGTGCTAAGTTCAGCTGGGGCGACTTTGGGTACCCTCCACCATGGATTCCGCTAAGAATTTACCATTATTAACTGCGTTTGTGTTTGACTTATTTTGATCCCAAGAAGTCATATCAGGATTTAGTCAGCTAGGGGAGCTTATATCACCATTTTGACAGATTCGAATAAAATTTGGCACTGATGTTGCAAGTCATAAGATAGATTTTTGGACTAAATTTTAGTCGAATCAGGTGCAATTTTGGCTTCTAAGGACTGGAGAAGCCAAGTCCGGGTTTCGGCTTATATGGGGGCTATATCTGTTTATAGTCTGTTTCGAATCATACTTGGCATGGATATTGGAAGTCATAACTCAAGTTGTTGTTCCCAATTTTAGCCAAATCGAATGAAAATTGAGGCTTTTATAGGGTCAAAAAGTCCAATCCGGGGATCGGTTTATATGGCGGCTATATCTATTGCCCAAAAAGTAATTGATTTTCATACAGTCGGCGTTGATTTTTCATATAGTCGGCGTTGACAAATTTTTTAACAGCTTGTGACTCTGTAATTGCATTCTTTCTTCTGTCAGTTATTAGCTGTTAATTTAAGCTTGCTTTAGAAAAAAAAGTGTAAAAAAGTATATTTGATTAAAGTTCATTCTAAGTTTTATTAAAAATGCATTTACTTTCTTTTAAAAAATCCGCAATTACTTTTTGGGCAACCCAATATTTATAGTCCGATTCGGACCATACTTCGGATGGATGTTGAAAGTTATAGCTCAAGTCTTTTTTCGAAATTTTAGGCAAATCGAATGAAAATTTAGGCTTTAAAAGGGTCAAGCAATTGGTTTATATAGGGGCTATATCTAAATCTGAACCGATATGACTCATTTGAAATCCTCAATGACCTACATTTATAAGAAGTATCTGTGAAAATTTTCAAAAGGCTAGCTTTACGCGTTCGACAGCTATAGTGATTTCGACAGACGAACGGACATGGCTAGATCGATTCAGAATGTCTAGACGGTCAAGAATATATGCTTAATGGGGCCACAGATCAATATTTCAAGATGTTACAAGCGGAATGACTGGATTGGTATACCTGCATCCTGGTGATGGGTCTTAACAGGCTAAGCAACTTGAAAAATTTTCTATAAAATAAAATTTTGGCGAAATTTCTAATGAAAATAATATTTTGGCCATTTTTTTTATGAACACCAAAATTTAAATTTTATGTAAATCGCATTGACAAAGTTTTCTAAAAAAATTTAAATTTCATCTTCGTTCATTTGTTTTGGCTACTAGAGCCGGAAATTTGAATAAATTCTTAGAAGTCATAACAAAACACCTCATGCAAAATTTCAGCCAAATCGGATGAGAATTGCGCGCTCTATTGGCTCAAGAAGTCAAGATCCAAGATCGGTTTATATGGCAGCTATATCGGGTTAGGGACCGATTTGAATCATACTTAACACAGTTGTTTGAATTGATACCAAAACACCAGGTGCAAAATTTCAGTCAAATCGGACGAGAATTGCGTCCTCTAGAGGCTCAAGAAATCAAGACCCAAGATCGGTTTAAATGACAGCTATATCAAAACATGGACCGATTTCAACCACACTTGGCACAGTTGTTGGATATCATAACAAAATATCAGGTGCAACATTTCAGTAAAATCGGACGAGAGTTGCGCCCTCTAGAGGCTGAAGAAGTCAAGACCCAAGATCGATTAATATGGAAGCTATATCAAAACATGGACCGATTTGGCCCATTTACAATCTCAACCGACCTACACTAATAAAAAGTATTTGTACAAAATTTTAAGCGGCTAGCTTTACTCCTTCGAAAGTTAGCGTGCATTCAACAGACGGACGGACCGACATGGCTATATCGACTTAAAATGATATGACGATCAAGAATATATATATACTTTAAGGGGTCTCAGGCGTATATTTCATGGTGTTACAAACAGAATGACGAAATTAGTATACCCCATCCTATGGTGGAGGGTATAAAAAAACACAGACGTTTTTGTGATTTTTATTTTGATGAAAATTTCAAAGCATTTCTTATGAATAAAAAAAACACTCATATTACAAAATACATTTTTTCCTCCTCTTAGCAGGCCACCGTAGCTCAGAGGTTAGCTTGACCGCCTATGACGCTGAACGCCTGGGTTCGAATGCTGGCGAGACCATCTGAAAAAATTTTCACAGATGGTTTTCCCCTCCTAATGCTGGCAACATTTATGAGGTACTATGCCATGTAAAACTTCTCTCCAAAGAGGTGTCGCACTGCGGCACACCGTTTGAACTCGTCTATAAAAAGGAGGCCCCTACTATTTAGCTTAAACTTGAAACGAACTGTGATATCTGAGAAGTTAGCCCCTGTTCCTTAGTGGAATGTTCATGGGCAAAATTTGCATTTTGCCTCTTATCAAACTTCTTGACTACGTTCACACTTCTGCTCCAAATTTTCCATTCCAGCCCTTCCGCTTAGAGGCAATTAGTAAAAGGAATTATTTTACAATGAAATCATTTGAAAATTAAAACTAATTATAGAGTAATTTTCATATGGGACCTAGGAATGGGGAAAAAATAATATTTACACGAATATGCAACATGCTACTAAAACTATGCGGTGGCACATTGCCTAGAGAGAATGCAATTAAAATTGAAATTAAATGGCAGGGAAGAAAAAAACGCTAATTTCATGTCATAAACATGAATGCAATGTTAGAGGGAATGGCAAGCAGCAGTTCTTTTTTTTTTGGAAATTCCTTGTATGTTGTTTTCTACAAATAAAATTTTAATTTTTTAACAAATTCAGCCATTTTACCAAATTATAAGCTTTATATGGCACATTAGCTGAAAGCAAGGTTTTTGCTTGTTAATTTATTTATTTTGTTGTTTTCAGAGAGAGAGAGAGAGAGATTGTTGCATGTCCTTTCTCCATTTTAATTGCCAAATTAAACTGAAATTTAATGCACTCTGAATTGCTTACAAAATTTACATGATTTTGACGTGTCCTTTTAATCAGTTTTGTGAAATTTTCTGTTTATACATCGTTACATTTTAATTATTAATCACTTCCATTATTAATGTGGTGTAAGGATATCAAGCAGTATATGAGTTGACCCAGATTTCAGTGTATATTGAAAATGACAGGCATTATCATGTGATATGATACATTTGGGTCAGTTGAAATTCAGAATTTGTACTCCAATTAGAGCACAGGAGAAAGCCATTAGGGAAGGAGATAATAACGGTAGCTAAAAGATGGTAATACTAATAAATTAACTCCTTTAAAATTCTCAAAGCACAATTTATTTCATTTGAGTGCAGCCTCTTTGAAAATCTTTGGTGTATTTTTTCTAAATTTAAGCCTTTTTATTTTTTTTTTCTATTAGATGACGATATATCGAATAAGGATAGCGTCCGCAAATATGGGAATACAAATCAAACTTTAACACCCCGCCACACAATTGATGCTATACTAGGATTAAAGAATCGACAACATATAAACGAAAGTAAGTACTACAACTTTTGTTGCCTATAAACAGATTGCTTTACAATTATTTTTAAAAAATGTTGATTCATTAAGAATTGAACTCTTGTTTGTGAAATTTAGTATAGGTGCTCTGGAATTATGGTTTATGCCTTCATGTATATTTCTTATGCATGACTTTGATGGGATCGATTGGCGAAACACAACAACCTGTATAAAATTATGTTAATGGATAAATGATGAAAGTAGTAAAAAACCCCCATTTTATGACTTTGGTAATGCAAATCTCCTATTTCGTTCAGTTTTTATATACAACTGGCTGGACAGGGCCCGCTCCGCTGCGCCTTTTTTAACACTCTCATATCTATTTGGGGTGGGTACACTTCGCCCTGAATGTGGATATCGTGCTATGGTAGCCTATGTTCGCCTATGACGCTGAACGCCTGCGTTTGAATCCTGCCAAAACTTCGGAAAAAATTTGAAACGGTGGTTATCATCTCTTGATGCTGGCGAAATTTGCGAGGTACCATACCATGCATGGTCATGTAAAAAATTCTCCCCAAAGAGGTGTCGCACTGCGGCACACCGTACGGACTCGGCAATAAAGAAGGCTCCTTATCGTTGATAAACTCAACTAGAATTGGAAAACTCTCATTGATGTATGAAAAGTTTGCCCCTGCTCGGTTCTTGGGCAAATTTTTACCCTACTCCCAAATGCCTTTCTTTTGAGCCCCTATTTACTGTATTGGTAAATATTTCGGGTTTAGGGGGTATTTCGGGGGTGGTCACTTGGCCAACAAAGTATCCCCAGGTACTTGGACCCAACTTATATTATGAAATTCGTACTCTACTCTTGAACAACAAATTATAAAGCATATTTCTTATTCCTGACCGGATACCTTACATTTGAATCCAATATTGTCCCGATCGGTCCACTTTTATTTTTAGGTAAGGGGGAGGGTCCACCCCCCTCCCGATATCAAAACATTATATAGCCTATGTTTCCTTCCAGACCAACCAATGAAAAGTTTGCCCTGCTCGGTTCTTGGGCAAATTTTTACTCTACTCCCAAATGCCTTTCTTTTGAGCCACATATTACTGTATTGGTAAATGATTCGGGTTTAGGGGGTATTTCGGGGGTGGTCACTGGGCCATCAAAGTACCCCCAGGTACTTGGACCCAACTTTTATTATGAAATTCGTACTCTACTCTTGAACAACAAATTATAAAGCATAATTCTTATTCCGGACCATATTCGTAATCAACTCCCGGATACCTTTCATTTGAATCCAATATTGTACCGATCGGTCCACTTTTATTTTTGGGTAAAGGGAAGGGTCCGATATCATATCGCCTATCATATAGCCTATGTTTTCTTCCAGACCAACCTACACAATCGGCGAAAATTTCAAGGTAATCGGTTCATAAGATTCGAACTCTACTTTCAGAAACATTTAGTATGAGTCCGGAGAGGTCATGAATAGGCCACCGTCACTTTGCCCTGAAAATAGATATCAAATTCGATGTTTACTCCCAAATAACCGATGATTTGAGCTCCATATTGCTAAAGTCGAAAGTAAAGTTCAGTTTAAGGGGTGATTTAGGGCGTACCCCTAAATTTGGATATCAAATTCGTTTTCTTTATGCCAAATTTGTAATCTACTCCCGGATACTTTTCGTTTGAGTCCCATATTGATAGGAACGTCGATTATTTCTGGAGCTTTTGGGTTGGGGCGGACCACTGGGTATTTGGACCCAAAATTTAATATGATATTCATTTTCTAGACTCCAATACCTTTCATTTGATACCCATATTGTGCCCATCAGTCCTCTTTTGATTTTGGGTGGCGTTTTTGGTGTAAGGGGGAGGGTCAGCCACCCTCTGATATTTAAAAATTTTGTAAACAAACACACCGAGTCTCATAAAGTCGTGATGGGTCCTATGCCCATTTAGTGAGTTTTTAGGGGGTGGGGTGACCCACTATACTTCGATCTGATTTTGTATGTCAGATTCGTAATCTACTCCCGAATACCTTTCATTTAAGCCCCATATTGATATGGACAACCAATTTGTGTGTTTTAAGACATTTTAGGGCGACATTTAAATAGGGCGACTACCTGGGTATTTGAATCTAATTTTTATTACCATATTCGTATTCTACTCTTCTATACATTTCATTTGATATTCCTATTGTCTTTATCGGTCCACTTGTGATTTTGGTTGGTATTTTTGGGGTAACGGGGAGGGTCCGACCCCTTCCGATATCAACAAATTATAAAGCATATAACTTATTCCTGACCATATTCGTAATCTACTCCCGAATACCTTTTATTTGAGTCCCATATTGTCCTATATACCTATATATAAACCAATTTTGAAGGGTTTTGGGGCTGGGGCGGCCTCCCGGGTACATGGACCCAACTTTTATTATGAAATGCGTATTCTACTCTTGAATACCTTTCATTTGAATCCCATATTATCCTGATCGGTCCACTTATATTTTTGGGTAGTACTTTTGTGGTAAGGGGGAGGGGCCCCCCCACCCCCTCTCGACATCAAAAAATTATATAGCCTGTGTTTCCTATCAGACCAACCTACACAATCTGCGAAAATTTCAAGGTAATCGATGCAGCCGTTTATGAGTCTATACGGAACAAAGAAACAAACCGACAAACAAACAAGCATTTGGCGGGCTTTGGATGTGGGGCGGACCCCCTAGATATCTCACCCTAAATAAAGATACCAAATTTCTGATGTTGAGTTATTATAAGCAATCCAAATTTTGCTTAAATCGCCCCACCAAAATCTGGTGTTTTTAAAAATAGGGCGAGGGAGTGTCCGCCCATTAAAGTTTGGATGTTAGATCTACTTCATTTTCATGGTTTGGGTGGTCACATTTGAGCTACATATTGCTATAGAAGGTATATATGTGTGGTTTAGAGGGTGTTTATAAGGTGGGGCGTTCCTGAAACACTTGACCATAAAGCAGATATCAGATATCATTTGCCATAGTCCACAAGTATGTCCAGTTTGAGGGGTATGTAGGGTGGGCAGTCCCCCCAACGCTAAGACCCACAAGACATTTATTTGAGGCTTTTATTGACGCGATATACAAGTCCTGGTGAAGGGCAGAACGTGACCCACATAGTTGAATCCTTATATCAACATTAGATTCGAACTCTAATGTCATAGACCTTTTTCTAGCTTCCATCATAGGATGGGGGTATACTAATTTCGTCATTTTGTTTGTAACACCTCGAAATATGCGTTTAAGATCCCTAAAGTATGTATATTCTTGATCGTCATGTCATTCTATGTCGATATAGGCATGTCCGCCCGTCTGTCCGTCGAAAGCACACAAACCTTCGAAGTAGTAAAGCTAGCCGCTTGAAATTTTGCGCAAATAATTTTCATTAGTGTAGGTCGGTCGAGATTGTAAATGGGCCAAATCGGTCCATATTTTATATAGCTGCCATATAAACCGATCTTGGGTCTTGACTTCTTGAGCCTCTAGAGGGCGCAATTCTGGTCCTATTTGACTGAAAATTTTGCTAAGTATGGTTCAAATCGGTGCATAACCTTGACTTCTTCAGCTTTAGGGGGCGCGTAGGTACCACCATAGCTGCCATAAAAACCGATCTTGGATCTTGACTTCTTGAGCCGCTAGAGGGCGCAGTTCTCATTTAAATTGGCTGGAATTTTGCATGAGATGTTTTGTTATGACCTTCAATAACTGTACCAAGTATGGCGCAAATCAGTACATAATCTGATATAGCTTCCATATAAACCGATCTGAGATCTTGATTTTTGAGCCTCTAGAGGGCGCAATTCTCATTCGAATTGGCAGAAATTTTGTACAACGGCTTCTCCCATGACCTTCAACATACGTGTCTAATGTTATCTGAATCGATCTCAGATACCAAGGAATAAATTTGTATGTCAGATTTGTACTATTCTTGTAAATATCTTTCTTTTGATACCCATATTGCCCAAAGCGGTAAGTCTCCTGTTGGGTGGGAAGTGTTTTTGGGGGTGGGGGACCCGCACGACACTTAGGATGACATTTTAATGTCATGTTCGTACTCTATTTTTAAATACCTTTCATTTGATACCCTTATTGTCCCAATCGGTAAACATGTCCGTTCGGGTGGGTTTTGGGATGGGGCGTCCCCCTAGGTTATTTGACCCCAATATTTTATACCAATTTCGTATTTTTTTGGGGTAGCATAAGGTGGCATGCAAAATTACGCTTAAAGCGGTGCAGCCATCTCCAAGATCTGGCGTTTTTGAATGGGTATGGGGGGGGTGTGTGAGGTGTTTTGGAAATTGCATTTGTCAGCACTACAACACAAGTGTTATGTTAAACTATTGTTAAGATTTATTGTCTCTTGCTTCTGCTGCAAAATGTTGTTTGTTTTATATTTTTTTTTAAGGAAGAAATCTAATTTTTATTTTTTTTATATTATTTAGGGCTGTGTTTATTTGACACAATTTAGGCATTTATTTGGGCTCTCATGCTTTGAATGACACGTTTTTGTGACAAACGAGTCATTTTGCCCTTATAATTTGTAAAGGAAAACGAGTCGTTTTCAGAGCATTATAAAGGAAAATGAGTCATTTGCTCAAAACAGCTTTGGTCTGAACATAATATTAACCTTAACAGAAATTCCTTTGAAAATTTTCTGCAAGGTTTTCTATCCCATGAAATCATAGCTTAATATGAAAGGTATGAAAGAGTTTTCTATATCTTATCCTCTCTAAAGACATCTTTCTTCTTTTCTTCATTGACTTGTAATGAATGTAACACAAATTAGTAGTTCATGTTACTGGCCTATGTTTACTCTGCTTTTACCGCAAAAATGCATATCTTGATTTCCCCAACACAATGAACATTCCCCTGATCACACAACAGCGATTTAATCATTTTGTAACCTTTCATTAGAAATCATTATTTCGACATTACACCAGAAATTTAACGTTGACAAATGTCTGACAAACAAACGGCCCAGATAGTTATTGCCTTACTCATAAATGGAAAGTGCGGCTAAATACACTGAAAAAAATCATTTTTAATCATCAATTGGTTTGAGTTTAAAATCGATTTTTTATTGTTTTTTTTGTTTAACAAACGCAAAAGCATTATGTTAGGCTGTGCCGATTTAGTTTTTTTTTTTGGGAAACAGTCTTTATACAACTATATCCAAATATAGGTTAAGCTAGGTTGGAAAAGGACAATGCCAAAACATCGTCTTGAAATCCTCTTAGGTCCTTATATACCCCATTTTCATTCCTCAATCTTCTCTCTCCTTTAGCCGCAAGATTTCCCGACCAGAATTCCACCTCCTATACTTTAAGCCGGTCTTTAAGCATGAAATTTTTGAATTTGATTAGATTCACCCCTGTTAGCTCCTCTATGAGTAGTACCTGAAAGCAGTAAAATTCACTATCCCATATCATAAGTCCAGATATTGGAAGAGGAAAAGAAATCTATTTTCCGGGCCGTTAGTGTTATGACACTATTGGCAGATAGTTGTTCTCCATAGACGTAGTATCGCATAGTGGGATAGAATCGACAAAAACTAGAAACTAGAGGCTCAAGAAGTCAAGATCCCAGATGGGTTTATTTGACAACTATATCAGGTAATGGACCGATTTGAACCATACTTAGTACAGTTGTTGGAAGTCATAACGAAACACGTCATGCCAGATTTCAGCAAAATCGGATAGAAATTGCGCCCCCTAGAGGCTCAGGAAGTAAAGACCGATTTCCACCATATTTCGTACAGTTGTTGGAAATCATACCGAAACACGTCATCTCAAATTTCAGCCAAATCGGACAAGAATTGCCTCCGGTCTTAAATAGTTCAGCGGGTAACCCGTCGGCTCCTGCTGCCTTGTTGTTCTTTAGTCTGGTCACTGCTACTTGGACCTCATTCGGACTAGGAGGTAAACATTCTATACCATCATCAGGGATCGGTTCTGCGTTATCCTCTTCGCCGCCAACGTCGGACACTAGCAGTTGGGTAAAATGTTCCATCCATATTCTCAGCATGTTATCTGTGTCAGTTACCAGATTTCCTTCTTTGTCTCTGCAGGAGGATGTGCCTGCAACAAAGCCATCGGTTTGATGTTTAATTCTCTGATAGAATTTCCGGACTTCATTCTGACTCTTAAATTCGCTCACACTCACGTCTTCCATTTCCATTTTCGTTCTGCGGAATAGACGTTTCTCCTCTCTCCTTTTGACCCGTTGCTACTGATTGCAGGGTTGCTCTATATGCCGCATTCTTGGCTTCAGTAGCATCTCGACACTCTTGGTCGTACCATGGGTTTCTTGGAGGAGGCTTCCGGTACCCAAATGTCCAGCTTCCGTGCAGTGTCAAATCGTACTTTCCTCGCCATGTTCCAACGGGTGCGAAACTTTGCTGCAACAAGGTAATGATCCGAATCTATATTCGTTCCACGGATGGATCGTACATCTAACAAGCTGGATGAATGCCTTCCATCTATCACAACGTGATCAATTTGGCTCTGTGGCTCTGTGAGTATTTTTATGTTGAAATCTGGTGCTACTAACTACAATGTTTTTTACCGCGGCGAAATCTATTAGCCTCAACCCATTACTGGACGTTATCTCGTGGAGGCTAAACTTTCCGACTGTTGGACCAAAAATGTCTTCTTCGCACTTATCTCTTAAAAAAAAATCTAAAATTTTTTTCAGTGCATGCTCGTTTGCAAATATTTTGCTCCATTTGTTTTTTCGTTTCTCCAAACAAGTGCTAAATTGCCGGCAAAGCCAAAGGAAATCAAAGGCCATAACTAAAGGAGAACAGGAAAGTGAACGAAATCACAAATGTCACGTAATCATAATCGCATAAGGTTCATGTCTCTCATCCCATACAGCCTGATTGTAAATTCGATAAGGAAAAATACAATTTAAATATGGGTTGCAAAATAGAAGAAAAAAAAAACAGCAAGAAAATAAGTAACCCTCGACCAGAATTCGACTGCTGCGGTGACTGATTCCAATAACAAGTTAGCGCCGCCAAGAATTCCTCCTATTTTCCACAAGGAATTCAAGGCTTCAAGCAGGCCGTATATTTATGAATGGCCAACATGTCAAAAAGGGGCTAGAATTTTGCTAACGAGAAAAGTTCTTTAATAAGAGAAATGCTTAAAAAACACTTGTTTAGGGGGTCTAAAAAAAAGGTGTTTTTGGTTTAAAGAAAGTAAGAAAAAAAACTTGATTTACTTGGCCATAGATAGGCCCATAGAGATAAGACTAACACAGACACTTGCCAAGACAGCTGCAAGCATTTGGTCGAAAGCTCAGCCAAACCAAATGGATTAGGATAATCCATTTCCTTTTCCTCTTTACTCATGAGTTTGCTTTTGCATTTGCCTTTGCTTTGTTGTTGTAGCCCCCAATGAAAGTGTTTCGAATGGGCGTTTTTATGGATTTTTTCTTGTAATTTAAGTTATTCTCTGTGTTGCTGTTGTTGTTTTTGTTCGCTCCTTTCTGGTGATGGTAATGGTGGCATAAAATGATTGTTTAACCGAATTATATTGAAGACAAAAATATGTCTTGTTTAGAAGAAGAAAAATGTGTCTGGTACCACAGAGAGATGTCACGTCAGCCCTCTCTGGTTAAATGGCTTGACTCTTCATGTCTTTTTCCAATACAATTCAGGCGTGTTTTTTTTTTTCTTCTTAGCCACAAACCATAAGAAAGAACTCCCCACAGTAACGAAAGAGTGTTTTTTTTTTTTGGAGAGCACTAACACAAAAAGGTCTTTGAAAATGACATTGGAAAGAGTTGTGCAAAGTTTGATTTGATTTTGAAAATGATTATTTTTCTAAACGCCTTCGCAATATTCGATAAACGAAGGTGTTGTCGAAAAGTGCTTTATGGTTTTTGACGCGTCGAAAATTAATTTGATTTTGGGAAAATCTCGTTTGTAGTATATGACAAAAGCCCACATTTGGGGTTAAACGAATAAAAGGGAATAAATATAAAAAAATTATTTAAAAACCAGATGTGTGGGTTACATGACATTCTTCAATTGATGACTCTTTTCAAGCCACAACAAATATATTTAAATGATGTTTTTCTAAAGCCAACGCGCCCGCTAGAGGGCGCAATTCTCATCCGATTTGGCTGAAATTTTGCATAAGGTGTTCTGTAATGACTTCCAACAACTGTGTTAAGTATGATATGGTGCATAACCTGATATAGCTGCCATATCAATCGATCTTGGGTCTTGAAATTTCGCACATAGTGTTTTAATATCACTTCTAACAACTGTGCTAAGTATGGTTCACATCGGTCTATAACCTGATATAGCTGCCCTATAAACCGATCTTGGGTCTTGACTTCTGGAGCCTCTAGAGGGCGCAATTCTCATCCGATTTGACAGAAATTTGGCACATAGTGTTTTTAAATAACTTATAATAACTGTGCTAAGTATGGTTCAAATCGGTCCATAACCTGATATAGCTGCCATATAAACCGATCTTGGGTCTTGAGTTAGTGAGTCTCTGGAGCCTCTAGAGGGCGCATTTCTCGTCCGATTTGACTGAAATTTTGCACATAGTGTTTTGATATCACATCCACCAACTGTGCGAAGTATGGTCCTAATCGGTTCATAACCGATCTTGGGTTTTGACTTCTTGAGCTTCTAGAGGGCGGAATTCTCATCCGATTTGGCACAAATTTTGTACAACCGCTCCTCCCATGGCCTTCAACATACGTGTGCAATATGGTCAGAATCTATCTATAGCTTGATACAGCTCCCATATAAACCGATCTCATGATTTTGCTTCTATAGACCCTAATTGCCTAAAACATTGTTTACCTAAAAAGAGATACCGCCCAAAGATGGTGCATTATGATCCTGTGGTGAAAATATGTTACTACATTTTTTTATATCTGAAGGGGGAGCGGACCCTCCCCTTTACAAAAAATTTCAAAAACGACAGACCTCGGAGTTGGGTGGTTAGATTTAAACGAAATTTTGTATGCCTTCTTATAGTAACCAAAAAACAAAAATTTGGTATCTAAATTTTGGTTGGGGTACCAAGGGGGCCGCCATACCCCCAAAACCTACCAAATATATAAACAGACCAATCATGCCAATATGGGACCCAAATAAAAGGTATTTAAGATTAGAAAACTTAACTGATATCTAATTGTCGGACCAAGTGTTTGGGGGACCACCCCAACCCCCAAAACACCTCTAAATTGGACATATTTTCCGACCATGGCAATATGGGACTCAAATGAAAGGTATTTGCCAGTAGAATACGAATATTATATACAAATGTGGGGCCAAGTGTTTGGGGGAGCACCCCAACCCCCAAAACGCCCCTCCCAAATAGGACTTATTTACTGAACATGGCAATGTGGGACTCAAATAAAAGACATTTGAGAGTAGAATGCGAATCTGATATCCAAATGTGGAACCAAGTGTTTGGGGGGCGTCCCACCCCAAAAATAACCACCAAACAGAACAATTTTATGACCATAGCAATATGGGTCTCAAATGAAAGGTCTTTGGGAGTAAAGCACGAATCTAATATAATTTTTTTAGGAAAAGTGTCTATAGGACCACCCCATCCCCATAACTCCACCTAAATAGGACGTATTTGCTGACAATTGCAATATGGGGCTCAATTAAGAGCTATTTTAGAGTAGAACACGAATCTGATAAATATTTTTAGAGCCAAATCAAGTGCAGCCCCATCCCCCAAACCGAAAATGTCTACCGACTATGGAATTATGGGGCTCAAGTGAAAGGTATTTGGGAGTAGACCACAAATTTAAAGTTAATATTCGGAACCAACTGTCAAGAGGACGTCCGTCCCCATAACAACCCCCAAAAAGGACGTATTTGTTCGCCACGACAATTTGGCTTTTAAAGAGAGTGGATCTCGATATTTTTAGTTTTAGGACCCATACCCCAAACGGAGCATATTTGCAGACTTTTGCAATAAAAAGTTTTAATGAAAGTTATTTGCGATTAGAAAATAAAATTAATATCCAATTTTAAGACCAATGGCAATATGGGGTTGAAATAAAGGATATTTGAGAGTAGAGCACGAGGCTGATTTCTTTTCAGAGCTAAAAGAAATCTAAGACGATCTATCAATGTCCGTGTAAGGCCTTTCGACATCATTCTTCAATTTGGACCAGATCGGTCTAGATTTGGATATAGCTGCTATATAGACCGATCTCTCGAATTAAAGTTTTGGGCCTATCAAAGACCCATTTATTGTCCGAATTTGCCAAAATTCGAGACAGTGAGTTGTGTAAGGCCCTTCGACATCCTTCTTCAATTTGGGCCAGATCGGTCCAGAATTGCATATAGCTGCCATATAGACCTATCTCTCGATTTAAGATTTTGGGTCTATCAAAGTTGCATTTATTGTCGGATGTCGCCGAAATTTGGAAGAGTTAAGTTAAGGTAAGCCCCTCGACATACTTCTGCAATATGGAACAGATTGGTCCTGATCGATATAGCTGCCATATATACCGATCTCTCTATTTAAGATTTTGGGGCCATAAAAATCTCATTTATTGTCCGATGTCGCCGAAATTGGGGACAGTGAGTTGTGTAGGGCCCTTCGACATCCTTCTTCAATTTTTCCCAGATCGGTCTTGATTTGGATATAGCTGCCATATAGACCGATCTCTCGGTTTAAGGTTTTGGGCCCATTAAAGGCGCTTTAATTGTCCGATTTCGCCGAAATTTGGGACAGTAAGTTAAGTTAGGCCCCTCGATATACTTCTGCAATATGGCACAGATCGGTCCTGATCGATATAGCTGTCATATATACCGATCTCTCTATTTATGATTTTGGGGCCATAAAAATCGCATTTATTGTCCGATGTCGCCGAAATTAGGGACAGTGAGTTGTGTAGGGCCCTTCGACATCCTTCTTCAATTTGGCCAAGATCGGTCCAGATTTGGATATAGCTGGCACATAGACCGATGTTTCGATTTAAGGTTTTGGGTCCATTAAAAGCGCTTTAATTGTCCGATTTCGCCGAAATTTGGGACAGTAAGTTAAGTTAGGCCCCTCGATATACTTCTGCAATATGGCACAGATCGGTCCTGATCGATATAGCTGTCATATATACCGATCTCTCAATTTAAGATTTTGGGGCCATTAAAATCGCATTTATTGTCCGATATCGCCGAAATTGGAGACAATGAGTTGTGTAGGGCCCTTCGACATCCTTCTTCAATTTGGCTTAGATCGGTCCATATTTGAATATAGCTGCTATATAGACCGATCTCTCGATTTAAAGTTTTGAGTCCATTAAAGGTGCATTTATTGACCGATGTCGTCGAAATTTGGGACAGTTAGTTAAGGCAAGCACTTCGGCATATTTCTGCAATTCGGCCTAGATCGAGCAAGATTTCCATATAGCTGCCATATAGACCGATCTCTCGATCTAATGCTTTGGGGTCATAAAAGACGTATGTATTGTCTGATTTCGCCGAAATTTGGAACAGTGAGTTGTGTTAGGCTCTACGACGTTTTTCTTCAAATTAGCCCAGATCGGTCCAGATTTGGATATAGCTGCCATATAGACCGATATCTCGATTTAAAGTCTTTGCCCCATATAAGGCGCATTTATAATCCGATTTCACTGAAATTTGACACAATGACTTAGGTTAGGCTTTTCGACAAACGTGTCGTATATGGTTCAGATCGGTTTATTTATAGATATAGCTACTAAAAACACCAATATTTTGTTATACACAATTGAACAATGACTTGTATATTTAGTATTTGGTCCAAATCGGAGCATATTTCGATATAGCTGCTATGGGGCATAAGGTTTACATATTTCACCGGATTTTGACGAAATGTGGTTTACATATATACCCGAGGTGATGGGTATCCAAAGTTTAACGCCTTTTTACTTGTTTATTAAACAAATAGTTTCATTGTCAAAAACCGTATTCAAGCTTCTTTATTTATTTACAAAATAAACTGACAATTGGAAACAACTACCATTATAACATTTAAAAATCATTGCTTGTTTGGTCAATTAAAATTTCATATTTCATAGCAATGGCAAAGCATTTAATTGAATTATTTTGTTTTATGATTTTATTTAAAATCAATTTAACGGACACTAAACATTTTAATGTTGCCAATTCATTAAAAGTTATTAAACAACACCAGACGCATTGTGAGGCTCACACACACAGCCATATTCTAGCCCCTTCATTTATTCAACGATTCATCTGTCCATCGATCGATGCATATATTGACTGCTTAACACTCTCATCACACTGCGGACATTGTTGAACTATATTGGCTGTCAAAATGTATTTTTGATCAAAGTGACAGCTAAAGGTTGGCTGGCCACGAGTCCATTAGTAGTAGGCATTCACTCACTCACTCACTTATTTAACAGTCATTGTAAGAGCTATCTCGTTGGTGGGGGGGATCTGGGGCCAAAGAAGATCAAGAAGATGTTCCCTTTTAATGCTGAGCCTGAAAGCAAATGCAAGGAATTTGGCTTGGTCATCTAAATCAGGCCTTCGGTATTTTTTTTTTGTTGCAGTTGGTTTGCCAACGACCGACAAACCGATTGAACGGTTGCCGGCTTCAGGCATTGTTAACGTCATAATAAATGCATTCTACTCCACACTCTACGAAGGCGAATAAACGCCTGGTGTTTGTTGTAGTTGCTGCACGGGGTTCTTACACTTCTAAGCCGCACATTACAAGCGCATACCATTAAAGCCCACAACAGAGCGCTACTAATTGGTTTCAATACGCCACACATTTGTATGCTTGTTTTTCTTTCTTCATCAATTTTGACGCACTTATGAATGTAGTTTTACGCTTCCTATCAGGTCTGGCTATAATGGAAGGGGGGAGAGCTTTATTGAAACTGATTCATTCAATGATTTGGCTCGTCTTATTCACAGATGCAGAGCGAGAGAGAGAGAGAGAAACGAGAGTTTGTATTTTTGGTTGAGTAGGGGAGAGTTACAGTTGAAGTGGTTTTGTGGAATATGCCTTTTTCTTATGAGCTCTTTGATTGACAGCTTAATAAGGCTTGTTTGACTTTCTGATATTATTAAATATCCATCCATACAATTGTAAGCACTTAATAAGTTTTAAGTGGTTATTAATGCAGATTAATTGAACATTGACCAGAGGCGTAGACTAAGTGAGTAAGAAAGATGGAGAGCGATCAATGAGTTTGGCTTACTTTGGAAATCATATGGTGACGGATTAAGAGCAAAACGATCTTTATTGAAATTTATTTACAAAAAGTAATTTTAAAGTTCATGACAGCTACCTTTTTTGTAACCACCACCATAGGATGGGCATTATGTTAATCTATTCATTCCGTTTGTAATGCCTCGAAATATGGATCTGCGAACCCATATTGTCTTACAATGTCGTCATGATATTCTAAGTTTATAAAGACATGTCCTTTCGTTTTTCGACATCACTATAGCGGTCGAACGTAAGAAGCTTTCCGCTACTTCTCAATTATGAAGATCGATGGGTATTGCAAATGGGTCACCTTGGTTCAGACTTTCATATAAAGTGGCCCTTCGCTATGACTTCTTGAGCCCGCTAGAAGCCAACATTTTTACGCTATTACGCCAAAACCTACACCAAACCTAGCCCAGATAGGTTCATAAATAGGTATAGCCCCCATATAAAAAAGAATAGATTTGCTTCTTGGGTCCTAAGAAGCTACAGCATGTGGGTGATTGGGCTGAAATTTGTGTGAAATAATGTTAAATAAATATATGCCTTCCAACAACAATATATGTCCATGGAGAAAATACTGTAGCGGTGGTTTCTCAGCTAAATGGAATTTTTACATTTTTATACCCACTACCATAGGATGGCGGTATACTAATCTAGTCATTGCGTTTGTAGCACCTCGAAATATTGATCTAGAACCTTATAAAGTACATATTTTCTTGATCGTCTCGACATTCTGAGTCATCTAGCCATGTCCGTCCGTCCGTTCGACCGTCTGTCTGTTGAAATCACAATGGCAGTTGAATTCGTAAAGCTAGCCGCTTGAAATTTTGCACAGATACGGAATGACTATGAGCACTACACAGGCTGGAACTTTGAGCTCCGACTTGTGTGGTGCCCATCGTTATGACGGCAAGCTTAGCTGAAAGCTACCGGGCGCGTCCAGAGGTTGCGGATGGTGGAAAGCTCCATTTTTATGCGGAGTAGCTGCAAATGCGGCCGCGGGCAGTCAGCGATTTTCAAGAGAAGAGTCTCAGTGAGAAGTCAGGTGGCACTGGCTCTTAATTAAATACTGAGTGCCAATGATACTCGAGATGACAAGGCGAGTTATTGGCGCCTTCAAATAACCAATGGCCAACATCAGCGTCTGTTCCCAGGTTAGGGGCGGTTGGAGGCGAGCGTCGGATCTTGGAGCAAGCGGCTCGCCACAACGAGGGATACGTGTGCAATCCCACAAAAGAAGAAGAAAGATTCGAAGGGCCTAACACAATTCTCTGACCCAAATTTCAGCAAAATCGGATACTAAATGTGGCTTTTATGGGCCTAAAACCCTAAATCGGCGGATCGGTCTGTATGGCAGCAATATCCAAATCTGAACCGATCTGAGCCGATCTGAAAAGAGATGTCGAAGAGCCTAACACTGTCATAAATTTCAGCAAAATCGGATAATAAATGTGGTTTTTAGGTTCCTAAATCAGCGGATCGGTCTATATGGGGGCTATATCAACATATTGTCCGATATAGACCATCTTCGAACTTAACCTGCTTATGGACAAAAAATAATTTGTGCAAAGTTTCAGCTCAATATTTCTAATTTTAAAGCCAGTAGCGTTATTTCAACAGTCGGACGGACATGGATAGATCGTCTTAGATTTTTACGACGATCAAGAATATTTATACTTTATAAGGTCGGATATGTATATTTCGATGTGTTGCAAACGGAATAACAAAATAAATATACACCCATCCTTTGGTGGTGGGTATAAAAAGTTAAAACTTGTAAGTTGGGCCGGCGCGAATTTTATTGGGTTGGCCAAAAAAATTGTTGCGGATTTTTCATATAGTTGGCGTTAACAAATTTTTTCAACGGCTTGTGACTCTGTAATTGCATTCTTTCTTCTGTCAGTTATCAGCTGTTATTTTTAGCTTGCTTTAGAAAAAAGTGTAAAAAAGTATATTTGACTAAAGTTCATTCTAAGTTTTACTAAAAATGCATTTACTTTCTTTTTAAAAATCCGCAATTACTTTTTGGGCAATATATATCCTCCACCATGGATCGCATGTGTGAAGTTATTAATCAGAGGTCAAGCAATAAAAATCGCGCAATAAACATATATTGGGATATGAATTGCTTCATTTAGGTACTCAAGACGACAAATCGAGATATAGGTTTAAATGGCAGCTATATAAAATTATGAATCGGGTCGGGGTCATTCTTACCATCCTGGATGTCATAGAAGAAGTCATTGTGCAAAATTTCATCCAACTGAGATAAGAATGACGCTCTTTAGGTGCTCATGAAGAACAATCGTTTATATAGGAGCTACGTATAACAGGTAATGGACTGATTCAGTCCTTGCTGTAGGAAATCAGAGAAGAACTCATTTTGAACAATTTCAACCAAATCGGATAGAAATTTTGACCTCGAGGGGCTCAAGAAGTCGAATTGTGTAATTGCGGATTATATGGTACCTACAACAGATTATCGGCGGATAGGACCAGTTCTTTGAATTGCATTGGGTACATTTGTTCCGTCTCTTCAAGAAAATTTGATAGTTGTTTATGCATTAATTTTTTAAATAATTTATCCATTAGAGTAACAACGCTAACGGGATTTGAATTCTTGAGTCTCTCTACCCCTCCATTTTTATCCGTTTAATTAGATACTAAGTACTTGGACTACACTCATGTAACATGAACTGCTCTTCAAGAGCAGAATAAACCTATAAACGCCATGTATGAGTCGAAATGAAACAATATCCCATCACAGTGGGAATGTTGCAGCTATGACAAATTGTGATTAAATGAATATATTTATTTTTGCAAAACTTGAATCATTAAGTCCCAATTATAATTTTTTACATATTGAGAAAATTAAAAATACTTTAAAAGAGTATTTCATACATACAGTCCAATTTTCATTTCGGACATCGCTGGTTTATATTGGGTTGCCCAAAAAGTAATTGCGGATTTTTTAAAAGAAAGTAAATGCATTTTTAATAAAACTTAGAATAAACTTTAATCAAAAATATACTTTGTTTACATTTTTTTTCTAAAGCAAGCTAAAAGTAACAGCTGAAAACTGACAGAAGGAAGAATGCAATTACAGAGTCAAAAGCTGTGAAAAAATTTGTCAACGCCGACTATATGAAAAATCCACAACTACTTTTTGGACAACCAATATTTATATATGCCTGTATGATAACAGATCTTCTATTTGAATTTTTAACGACTTCTTTACGATTTGTTTAGAATTTCAAATATCGACTTTTTTTATGATTACCCGTGACCACGAAAAGTAGGGTACAACTGCACCTCATGTTGCCGAGTTGACATCACATATTCTAGAGTGAGTTCCGCCAATTCAGAAGCAAATTTGCCTCAATTCTCTTTAATTTATTCACCAACAGGGTGTAAAAGTTCTATTATAAATTATGAATAAATTATAAATCCCATACTCTAACCTACCACAATGTCTTTGAAAATACTTTCAAATATCAACTATAACTCCCACACACCACCTGATATTCTCCATCAATTGCAAAAAGGCCGACAAACAACTCAGAGTGACAAAAGTCTATGTAAGAGAATAGCGATTAAGACAATAAACAAAAAGCTTAAATGCCTTAATTAAAAGTGATTTTTCCAAAAACAAAACGGGGCAACATTGACCAGATCAATCAATCTCATGTATCAGACGAAATAGCCGCAGCAACTGTCAAAATGTTGTTATTGCTCTCGAATGGAATGGTTCCACCCCCTCTCGCACGCTACATCAAGGGTATGGGCCTGAGGTTTTATGTATGATTATATGGACCATTAATAAAAGCATGATTCGACAATTTTTCGCTTCGTCCCCTTCCTAGGAACCTAATGAGAAGGTCTTAGCTGGAGCAAAGGCATTCAAAGATGACGACGACGATGATGATGATGATGATGAGCGAGGTAATGGGCCTTTGGCCTTTTTAGTTTGTGGTCTATCATGAATTACCAACATCAACAACAACAATAAACATACATAATAACATTTCAATTAAGTGTGCCGCCAACGCCAATATTGCCTGCCGCCAGCTTTTCTTTGAGTCTTTTATGCAACTTCGAATGTTGTATCTGGGATGCCTTTTAAAGCCGGCTCTTCTCTTTTCCGACACCTTCAAAGTGTTGGGGTTTTCAGTTCAGTTCAGTTTTTTTTTTTTTGCTTTTTGGCTAATGATAATGCAACAGACCAAGTGAGCGAACGACCGATATCAGGATTACTGTCACTTTTTAACAATGGACAAAAGGAAAATAAACCAAAAAGAGCAACAACAACACCAACAACTTGTCTCCTTTCTTCTCGGCATTGTAATTGAACAGAAATTGGGAAAAACCAAAAGACAGCTAAGCCTGGCCTGATATGCTCTGGCCTGTCTAATGGCCACCATGAGAACGAAAGAGACAAGAGCAACTCCAGATTATGTCAAATCATCATTTTGACACGATTAATGTCAAATTAAAAGGCGTTTGAGCCAACATTGTTAACATCTACAACAACAGCTGTGCTCTATCCAATCCAACAGATGAAACTGAATGGAAAAATTGGACCATGATTAAGAAAAAGAAAATTTTATTGAACAAATTAGTTGAGGATTTGACAAGAAAATTATTCAGCATTGCGTCTTTAAAATAAGAGCAGATCATTATCATTGGCGTTAGAGGGAAAAAAGAGAATTTCATCTTTGGCGGAGTTGTAGAGGGAAGTAAGGGTTTCATCTGTTGTGGGTTTTTGATTACATACATTTTTAGGGAAATACTAGGTTATGACGACAATATGTGAAGTGAGACCAAACAGCGGTTGTTTTACAGAAAATAGTGTACATTAGACAATGGGGTAAGGAAGTCCAAGAAAATTGAACTTTTGAATTATATGCGTTTTTCTGTACGGAATTATTGCATATAAGAAAGTAGTTTCTTATATAATTTTTAATTTTATTTAAATTTTTTTCTGTATAATTTTTATATCCACCACCGCAGGATGGGGCTATGATCATTTTGTCATTCCGTTTGCAACACATCGAAATATCCATTTCCGACCCTTTAAGGTATATATATTCTTGATCCGCGTAAAAATCTAAGACGATCTAGCCATGTCCATCCGTCAGTCCGTCTGTCTGTTAAAATCATGCTACAGTCTTTAAAAATAGAGTTATTGAGCTGAAACTTTGCACAGATTCTTTTCTTGGTCCGTAAGCAGTTTAAGTTCGAAGATGGGCTATATCGGACTATATCTTGATATAGCCCCCATATAGACCGATCGGCCGATTTAGGGTCTTAGGCCCAAGAAAGCCACATTTATTATCCGCTTTTGCTGAAATTTGTGACAGTGAGTTTTGTTAGACTCTTCCACATCCTTTTTATACCCTACACCACTACTGTGGTACAGGGTATTATAACTTAGTGCATTTATTTGTAACACCTAAAAGTAAGAGAGATAGACCCATTGATAAGTATACCAATCGACTCAAAATCACTTTCTGGTTCGATTTAGCTATGTCCGTCCGTCCGTCTGTCTGTCCGTCTGTCCATGTTAATTCGTGTACAAAGAACAGGTAGCAGTTTTCATTCGATCGTCTTCAAATTTGGTACAGGCATGTTTTTCGGCCTAGAAACGAAGCCTATGCAAATTGGAGAAAATCGGTTAAGATATGGATATAGCTCCCATATATATGTTCGTCCGATTTTCAGTAATAATGCAATAAAATGGTCATTTGTAAACTGATTCTCTCGAAATTTGGCAGGAAGGACTCTTTTACGACTGTCAACATTACTGGTGAATTTCATGGAAATCGGTTCAGATTTAGATATAGCTCTCATATGTATATATCACCCGATTTTCACTCCTAGAGCCACTGCAAGCACTTTTATTGACCAATCGTGCCAAAATATTGCACAACGCTTTCCTCGATGACTACCACAATATAGATAGAGTTTGGTCAAAATCGGTTCAGATTTAGATATAGCTGTCAATATATGTTCGTCCGATTTGCAGTAATATTGCAATAAAATGGTCTTTTGTTAACCGATTTTCTCGAAATTTGGTAGGAGGGATTTTCTTTTGACTCTCAATATTACTCTGAGTTTCATGGAAATCGGCCTAGATTTAGATATAGCTGTCATATATGTATATCGCTCGATTTTCACTCCAAGAGCCACTGCCAGCGCATTTATTGACCAATCTTGCCAAAATTTTACGCAACGCTTCCCTTGACGATAGATAAAGCTCTCATATATATGTTCGTCTGATTTTTGGAAATATTGTAAAAAAGTGATCATTTGTTATCCGATTTTCTCGAAATTTGGCAGAAAGGATTTTCTTATGACTCTTAATATTACTGGTGAATTTCATAATCGGCCCAGATTTAGATATAGCTGTCATATATGTATATGGCCCGATTTTCACTTTAAGAGCCACCGCAAGCGCATTTATTGACCAATCTTGCCAAACGCTTTTCTCGCCGACTACCACATAATCTAAGAAGTTTGCTCGGAATCGGTTCAGAATTAGATATAGCTCCCATATATACGTTCGTCAGATACTGCGTAATTTGCCATAATGTTGTCATTTGTCAACCGTAGTTTTTACAGCTTAAACATATTTGCTCGCCGAGGTCCATCACAATTGGCTCAGAATTGGATATAGGTCCACCATTGTACTTATAGGGTAGGTGTAGGGTATTATACAGTCGGCACCGCCCGACTTTTGCCCTTCCTTACTGGTTTAATTTTGCCCAGATCGGCTCAGATTTGGATATAGCTGCCATATAGACCGATCTCTCAATTTAAGGCTTTGGGCCCATAAATGGCGCATTTCTTGTCCGATGTCGCCGAAAATTGGGACAGTGAGTTAGGTTAAGCACCTCGATAGATTTGGAAATAGCTGCCATATAGACCGATCTCTCGATTTAAAGTTTTGGGCCCCATAAAAAGCGCATTTATTGTCAGATGTCGCCGAAATTCGGCACAGTGAGTTGTGTTAGGCACTTCGACGTACTTCTGCAATATGACACAGATCGGTTCAGATTTGGAAATAGCTGCCATATTGGCCGACCTCTCGATTTAAGGTTTTGGGCCCATAAAAGGCGTATTTATTGTCCAATTTCGGAGAAATTTAGTATTGCAATTTTTGTTAGGCTCCTACGGCCCAAATCGATAAAATTTTTCATATAGCTGCCATATATACCGATTTCCTGAAAAATGTTTTACGCCAATAAAAGGTAAGTTTATTTACCGACTTTGCTGAAATTAGGCACAATGTGTTTGGTTTAGCCCCTCAATATTCGTACCGAGTATGGATACGATCGGCCTATATTTCGATACAACTGCCATATATGCCGATCTGTCAACTTAAGTTCTTGAGCCCATACTAGGCGTATTTAGTGTCCGATTTCGCTGAAATATGGTATGTGTTAGGTATGTATGTGTTTATTTCTCGATTTCGCTCAAATTCTCTTCCATATTTGGATATAGCTGTCATATACATATACCGATCTCTCGCTTTAAGTTCTTAGGCTAATAAAATTTTAATTTTTTTAACCGATGAATTTGGTACAATTTGTGTTAGACCCTTATATAACCTTTCTGGATATGGTGAACATCGGACTACATTTAGATATAGCTGCTATGGGTTAAAAAATTATGCTCTGTTAAGAAAGTTCATAGTGCGCTTCATTTTTTGGATGAAGCTCATTTTTGGCTCAATGGGTACGTAAATAAGCGGAATTGTCGATTTTGGAATGTCGAAGACCAACCAAAATCATGGCAAGAGCTACCAACGCATCCAGAAAAAGTTACAGTTTGATGCGGTTCATGGGCTGGTGGTATCATTGGACCGTACTTCTTCAAAGATGATGTGAATCGTAACGTAACTGTGAATGGTGAGCGCTACCGTAAGATTATATTTAAATTTTTTTAACCAAAATGCAAGATCTTTACTTGCATGACATGAGGTTTCAATAATACGGTACCACATTCCACACAGCACGTGTAACAATGGACCTATTGAGAGGCGAGTTCGGTGAACATTTTATTTCACGTTCGGAACCTGTCAATTGGCCGCCTAGATCGTGCAATTTAACGCCTTTAGCATATTTTTTGCGGGACTATGTTAAAGCTCATGTCGATATAGACAAGTTCGCTTCAATTGATGCATTGAAAGATAACATTGAAGTATTTAGCTGTGAGATACTGACCGATATGTTGGATAAAATTTCTGAATTTTGTGTATTTTCTTTGAAAAGCTTTCCTACAACTCTTCAATCATCTGTATTAAGGTAGGGCCAGACCAAACTCAATGCCTTTTAACTTGTTATTTATAATTTTTATGGATATTATCGGCACATTGGCATAAACTCATGCTATGATTACAATTAAAAACAGCTTCTGAACATTGAGTCAATAAGTTGCTATTGTTTCCCCTTGTCATCATCATCATCATCTTACCATAACTCATTTTCAAATTTCTATGAATCAATTTCTATTTTACACCTCACTTGATACAAGATTCTACAACTGTTACCACCTCAACAAAAGAAATTATTCTGATTTCTTACTTTGTTGCCCAGCAGGCTAAAGCTTAACAAATTAAATGCTTTAATGAAATTAACAAGGAATCTATGAAGACGAATCTTTATACATAACGAAAACAATGAGAAACCGCAATTAATAATCTTGGCAAGACCAAAAAAAAAAAAAAACACAAAACACCAAAATCGTGTAAAACAAATTAAGTAGCTCACCTGGAAGCTTTAACCCCAAAAAATGGCCATAACGAATTATCTCCCTACTTAGCAGACAAATGAAGGTAGCCCACACGCAAGTTCAGCGACCACTTAACTATGGCAGTCTGTGGTATATGTGGTGATGGTTATGGTGTTGCTGACAGCTTCTTCCAATAATTTCTATCTATTTTCCATTATGAACTCTTTAATATGAAGCAGATTAATTAATCCAATAATGAAAACATAAAACATCCCTGTGATAATGAACATCTTTTGTGATTTTATTAATGAAAGATGCCACAAACTTGTGTTGATTGATCAATGGTTGAAAATAAAAACTTACATCAAAGGAAAGACAGAGGATATACGAGTATAAGCATATCAAAATTTGTAAAATCACAGTTAATCAATAACCAATTTCACTTTAATGTTTAAAATAAAAATTCAATTAGAAATCTATTTCAAAAACTATAAGAATAGGCAAAATCGATCGATCGATCTGAACCATATACGAGACAGATGTCGGAAAGCCTAACATAGGTTACTGTGTCAAATTTCAACGAAATCGGATTATAAATGTGCCTTTTATGAGGTCAAGACTTTAAATTGAGATACCGTTCTGCATGGCAGCTATATCCAAATCTGAACCGATCTGGGCCACATTGAAGAAGGATGTCGAAGGGCCTAATACAATTCACTGTCCCAAATTTCGGCGAAATCTGAAAATAAATGCGCCTTTTTTGGGCCCAAAACCTTAAATCTTTATGTCAGCTATATCCAAATCTGGACCGATCTGGGCCAAATTAATGAAGGATGTCGAAGGGCCTAATACAACTCACTGTCCCAATTTTTGGTGAAATCTGACAACAAATATGACTTTTATGGGCCCAAAACCTTAAAACGAGAGATCGATCTATATGACAGCTATATCCAAATCTGAACCGATCTGGTCCAAATTGAAGAAGGATGTCGAAGGGTCTAACAGAACTCACTGTCACAAATGTCAGCAAAAGCGAATAATAAATGTGGCTTTTATGGGCCTAGGACCCTAAATCGAGAGATCGGTCAATATGGGGGCTACATCCAAGTCTGGACCGATCTGTGCCATATTGCAAAAGGGTATCGAGGGGCTTAACACAACTCACTGCCCCAAATTTCAGGGTCATCGGACAATAAATGTGTCTTTTATGGCCCCAAAGCCTTAAATCGAGAGATCGGTCTATATGGCAGCTATATCCAAATCTGTGCCGATCTGAGCCAAATTAAAGAAATGTCGAAGGGCCTAACACAATTAACTGTCCCAAATTTTAGCGACATCGGACAACATAAGCGCCTTTAATGGGCCCAAAATCTTAAATCGTGAGATCGGTCTATATGGCAGCTATATCCAAATCTGGACCGATCTGAGCCAAATTGCTGAAAGATGTCAAGGGGCCTAACGCAACTCACTGTCCCAAATTTAACCAAAATCGTATAATAAATGTGACTTTTATGGGCCTAAGACTCTAAATCGGCGGATCGGTCTATATGGCAGCTATATCCAAATCTGGACCGATCTGGGAAAAATTGAAGAAGGATATGGGAGGGCCTAACACAACTCATTGTCCCAAATTTCGGCAAAATCGGATAATAAATGTGACTTTCGTGGGCCCAAGACCCTAAATCAGAGGATCGGTGTAAATGGGGGCTATATAAAGATAAAGGCCGATATAGCCCATCTTCGGACTTAACCAGCTTATGGACAAAAAAAAGAATCTTGCACAGATTCAGCACAAGATCTCTACTTTTAAGGACTGTAGCGTTTTGCAAAAGACAGATGAATGGCATAACACAACTCACTGTCCCAAATTTCAGCAAATTCGGATAATAAATATGTCTTTAATGGGCCTAAGACCCTAAATCAGCGGATCGGTCTATATGGCAGCTATATGGAAATCTGGACCGTTCTGGGCCAAATTGAAGAATGATATCGGAGGGCCTAACACAACTCATTGTCCCAACTTTCAGCAAAATCGGATAATAAATGTGGCTTTTATGGTCCTAGGACCCTAAATCGGCGGATCGGTCTATATGGGGGTTATATCAAGACATAGTTCGATATAGCCCATCTTCGAACTTAACCTGCTTATGGACAAAAAAATAATCCTAGGGGTCTGAATTTAAACCCAGAGAAGACTGCGATCTGCTTGTTTGTATGCATAGTAATTTACTCTACAACTGCTTTAATTTGATAACCATATTGCCAAGGTTAGGGGTTTCAAAGCCCCATAGGTTCTTCCTGGGTCCAATTATTAGATATTTGTAATCTACTCGTTATAACTTTTAGTTTGATATCCATGTAGAATATGTTGGGCCACTTTCCATCGAAGGGGGTGGAGATATTTTCACTCCTTTCGCCTTCGCCTCTTTTCGCCTTTGCCCCAAAAACGGATCTCAGATTCGAGTTCTTGTGTTCAACCCACGTCTACATACCATATATCCGTGAAATCGTAGGTTCGCCTATAAAGTGCATCTTTGCCGAAATTTAGATCAGTGAGTTGTGTCACAACGTTCGACATACTCGCCAGTTTATTTAAAATCATACCATACTTGGACGTAAGTGTCCTATAGCAATGCAAATTTTGTCCATGAACATTCCACTAAGGAACAGTTGCAAACGTCTCACATATCAATGAGTGCATTAAAGTGTTAAGCTCAATGATAAGGGACCTCATTTTTATAGACGAGTCCTAACGGCGTGCCGCAGTGCGTCACCTCTTTGAAGAGAAGTTTTCCATGGCATAGTTCCTCACAAATGTTGCCAGCATTAAAAGGGGGAAAACCACCGCGAACATTTTTCTGATGGTCTCGCCAGGATTCGAACCCAGGCGTTCAACGTCATAGGCAGGCATGCCAACCTCTGCTCTACGCTGGCCTCCATGCCATATAGACCGATCTCAATATTTATAATTTTTGGAATATGATTATAAATTTGAGTTACATTAGGCCCCTCTATATTCGTGCAATATATGTGCAGATGGCGCTATGTTTGGACTATGTAGCGACCATATAGACCGATCTCGTGGTTTGCTGTCTTTGACGCATTTATTACTCAATTTTGTTGATATTTGATTAGACCATTTGACATTTTGTCTAGATCAGATCATATTTGTATATAGCTGCCATATGGACCGATCTCCCGATTTACTGTCTTGTACTCATAAAAAGGCGAGTGGATTACTCATATATAAATGTGGTGGTGGATATCTAAGGTTTGGCCCTGCCGAACTTAATGCGTTTTATTATTTATTTAACTTCATGACAACATCATTAAAACCAAACTTTTGAAATTTCTATTAGCCTCAATCAGACCTTGGTTTTCAATTTATTTTAAGTGGTTTGTCTATAACCTCAAAACACCTTATAATTATTATTTAATTAACAACTACATTACAGACGTACGTTATGTGTGTGTGAGTGTGAGTGTATTTGTAACTAGACTAGTTTGTGTTTTAACCCATAAGGACATCCTCATAAATTACCACAAATTAGTAAAAAAAAAAGCAAAAAAGATAATAACATGAACAAAGTCACATAAAATGAAATGCTAAGGTACACTGAGAGAGAAATTAGGCTTTACGAATTGGTTTCGTGACAAAAGGCTACGAATAGAGTTTTTTAAACCACCCACCATAGGATGGGGTTATACTAATTTCGTCATTCTGTATGTAACTACTCGAAATATTCATCTAAGACCCCATAAATTATATATATTCTTGATCGTGATGATATTTTAAGTAAATCTAGAACTGTCCGTCCGTCTGTCCTTCTGTCTGTTTGTCCGTAAATCTGTCCGTCCGTCCGTCTGTCTGTCGAAAGCACGCAAACTTTTGAAGGAGTAAGCTATCCGCTTAAAATTTTGCACAAATACTTTTCATTAGTAGGTCAGTTGGGATTGTACATGGGCCATATCGGTCCATGTTGTGGTATAGCTGGCATATAATCCCGATCTGGGATCTTGACTTCTTGAGCCTCTACAGAGAGCAACTATCATCCGATTTGGCTCAAATTTTGCACGAGATGTTTAATTATGACTTCCAATAACTGTGCTGAGTATGGTTGCAATCGGTTTATAACCTGATGTAGGTGCCATATAAACCGATCTGGGATCTTGACTTCTTGAGCCTCTACAGGGAGCAATTCTTATCCGATTTGGCTGAAATTTTGCATAAGATGTTTTGTTATGAATTCTAACAACTGTGCCCAGTATGGCTTAAATCGGTCCATAGCCTGACATAGCTGTCATATAAACCGATCTGGGGTCTTGACTTCTTGAGCCTCTAGAATTGCGCCCATCCGATTTGGCTGAAATTTTGCATGAGGTGTTTTATTATGACTTCCAACAATTGTGCTGAGTATGGTTGCAACCGTTTCATAACCTGATATAGCTGCCATATAAACCGATCTGCGATATTGACTTCTTGAGCCGCTAGAGGGTACAACCATATCCGAATTGGCTGAAATTTTGCATGAGGTGTTTTATTATGACGTCTAACAACTGTGCCAAATATGGTTTAAATCGGTCCATAACCTGACATAGCTGTCATAAAAACCGATCTGGGATCTTGACTTCTTCAGCCGCTAGAGGGCACGATTCTTATCCAATTTGGCTGAAATTTTGCATGATGTGTTTTATTATGACGTCTTACAACTGTGCCAAATATGGTTCAAATCGGTTCATAACCTGATATTGCTGTCATATAAACCGATCTTGAATCTGGACTTCTTGAGCCGCTAGAGGGCGCAATTCTTATCCAACTTGGCTGAAATTTTGCATGACGTATTCTGTTGTGATATCCAACAAGTGTGTTAAATATGGTTCAAATCGGTTCATAACCTGATATAGCTGCCATATAAATCGATCTAGGGTCTTGACTTCTTTACCCACTAGAGGGTGCAATTCCTATCCGATTTAGCTGAAATTTTGCGTGAGTCGTTTTGTTATGACTTCCAAGAACTGTGCCAAATATGGTTCAAATCGGTCCATAACCTGATATAGCTGCCATATACACCGATCTTGAGTTTTGACTTCTCGACCCATAAGAGGGCGCAATTCCTATCCAATTTGGCTGAAATTTTGCATGAGTTGTTTCGTTATGACTTCAAACAACTGTACCAAATATGTTTCAAATCGGTCCATAACGTGATATAGCTGCCACTTAAACCGATCTGGGAGCCTCTTGAGCCTCAAGAGGGCGTAATTATTATCCGATTTGGCTGAAATGTTGTACAACGGCTTCTCCCATGACCTTCAATATACCTGTGAAATATGGTCTGAATCGGTCTTCATCCTAATACAGCTCCCCCATAAACCGATCTCCCTATTTTATTTTTGAGCCCCTAAAAGGCCCAATTCTTATTCAATTTCCATGAAATTTTACACATAGACTTCTACTGTGGTCTCCAACTCTCAATTCAATTAGCATAGCAATTCTTTTCTTTTATCCTTTGTTTGTCTGAAAAGAGGTACCGGGAAAAAACTCGACAAATGCGATCAATGGTGGAGGGTATATAAGATTCGGCCCGGCTGAACTTAGCACGCTTTTACTTCTTTCCCCTTACTTGAGTTTTCAAAACACACAAAATTTCGGAGATGATTGAAGCGATGATGATGATGATTGAAGTTTCCCTGGCGCACTCAGTATGTACACTTAGTTCAGTTTTTGTACTTTGGGGAAGAGTATCGCTTTACAATAAACAAGCTTCTTTTATTGGTTTGCCCAAAAAGTAATTGCGGATTTTTTAAAAGAAAGTAAATGCATTTTTAATAAAACTTAGAATGAACTTTAATCAAATATACTTTTTTTACACTTTTTTCTAAAGCAAGCTAAAAGTAACAGCTGATAACTGACAGAAGAAAGAATGTAATTACAGAGTCACAAGCTGTGAACAAATTTGTCAACGCTGACTATATGAAAAATCCGCAATTACTAGCCCGCTTTTATTTTTTCCCTTACTTGAATTTTTAAAACACACAAAATTTCGGAGATGATTGAAGCGATATAAGTTTCCCTGGTGCACTCTGTATGTACACTTAGTTCAGTATTAGTACTTTGGGGAAGAGTATCGCTTTACAATAAACAAGCTTCTATCATTGGAAGACAACTTTAGAGGCTGAATTCTTGAACTGGAATTCTAAAATCGACCTTTACGGATAATTGAGTTTTGTTGAACTTTGACTATCAAATACATTTAATTTCACTTTTGTGGGCCATACATTTCTTTCCATCCATTTCTCCCAGTGCATTTGCTTCAGCAATGATGAACGTTTTCATAATTGTTTGCCTGTTTTGGAACCAACTACTAAATGACTTTCAATTAGACGCCGTTTTATATTTACAATGTGGCATAATAAAAATTTTCAAAACGCCTGCCTCAATGAAATTTAAACTCTACTCCAAATAACAAATTAGTTTAACTGCTTCCATCAAAAACAACAAAAACAAACTCCCAATTCGTCGACTATAATAAGCCACCCAATAATTGGAGGAACAGTGAGAAAGAGAGAGAGAGAGAGAGAGAGAGAGAGAGAAATCCATTACATATTATTGAGCCGCCACCAAGTATGTAAGCCTTTTATTATTATTTGGCAAGAACGTTATGGCAAATCAAACTAACCTGGCCAAAGGAGGGTATCATGTGACATGCAAGAAAGCTATTAGACTTCATTGCAATCGAATGCCAGCATTACAAATTATGGCAAGGCGACAAGCGGTGGTATAACCGGGAGGAAAATGGTTAGTGAGTGGTTAGTGGGTTGTTTGGCTGGTGCTAATGATGTCCCAGAGAACAGTTCTAAGGGGAATTCTTCCGAAAAATAGTTGGCTCTAGCTTTAAGTCCCACAACAAATTGACTTTTCCAGTTGTAATCAATTTGTGTGGCAGTTATTGCTGTTATTTCCCTACCTTTGGCTTCCTGAGCCATTAGGAGCTTTACTGTTTGTTGTATGTAACTGACTGAAGTTCCTTTCATTTCTTTTCCATTTGCAGGCTCGTATGCAATTACATTGTTTAACTTCGAATCCAATTAATAGTTTTAAGCCAACTCTATAATTATTTTTGTGTTGAGTAATTGCATTTTGATGATTTTCAAATGTGGTATGTGTAGAGGTATAGGGGGGGTGTTGTTACCATTTCCATGACTTGTGCTGCAAGGTGCACGAGACTAGGACATTTCATGTTTATCGCCCTGCATAGGCAACAATAATTGGCTTAATGGTGAGAAATTAATTGATATGTTATTGATTTCAAATGATACCATTTGATTTTGAATGTCTTAGGAGAATATAGTGAAATAAAACGGTAAGGGAGTGGGTTTGGAGTGGCACCATACAAGATATAAGTTAAACAAGTAGCGCCATAAGACTGGCTGATATTCATAGTGTTTAAGCTTAACCTAGAAAAGGCAGAGATCTACCTGTTTACTATGAAAACGAAAATTCGAGATATGAGGCCCCAGAAAAAAAAAATCATAAGATAGGTTTATATGGGAGCTGCATCTAAAACTGGACCAATTAGACCCAATTACTATCCCAACCGAACTAAATCAATAGGAAATATTTGTGCGAAATTTCGAGAAACTAGCTTTACTCGTTCGAAAGTTGTGGTGTTTTCGACAAACAGAACTACAGATAGACATGGCTAGATCGACTCATAATATCAAGACTATCAAAATTTTGGGCCAAAAGACACTTAGGCCATTATTTCGAGGTGTTCCAGGCGGAATGGCGATACTAATAAACTTCTATCCTATGGTGGAGGGTATAAAAAACGGGTATAAGGGGTAAGCGGGTAAGTTTTGTACGGATTTAGATATCTTTACGAACTTTGTAAGGTGTACATTTGAGCCCTTGACTAGGTGATGAGCATAGGCATTGTCAGGGTTCTGGTGGAACCAAGGATGTCAACTTATCCCTTCAAAGTTGAGTTGAAACTGCGAAAATCAGTTTTGGAGGGTATAAAAACTGATTTTCCTCGAAATATTCGTCTGAGACCCCATAAAGCATATATATTCTTGATCGTCATGACATTTTATGTCGATCTAGCCTTGTCCGTCCGTCTGTCCGTCCGTTCGTCCGTCCGTCTGTCTTTCGAAAGCACGCTAACTTTCCAAGGAGTAAAGCTATCCGCTTGAAATTTTTCACAAATACTTCTTATGGAGGCCACCGTAGCGCAGAGGTTAGCATGTCCGCCTATGATGCTGAACGCTTGGATCGAATCCTGGCGAGACCATCAGAAAAAATTTTCAGCGGTAGTTTTCCCCTTCTAATGCTGGCAACATTTTTGAGGTACTATGCCATGTAAAACTTCTCTCCAGAGAGGTGTCGCACTGCGGAAGGAGTCTCCTTATCATTGAGCTTAAACTTGAATCGGACTGCACTCATTGATATGTGAGAAGTTTGCCTCTGTTCCTTAGTTGAATGTTCAGGGGCAAAATTTGCATTTGAGTTAAACTATTGACCCTTCCATTCGACCCGTATATGGTTTATACACAGATAAAGATAATTTTGAAAAACAACAACTTTGGTCGAAAAAAAACGACTACGAAATTTGTTAATTTTCCTGCAACAATTTATTTTGAATCTCAAAGTACACATTTGGTCTTGAAAGACACTCTTTGCAAGCCAACATATAACAACAACAACCATAAGCAAGACAGAAAACCATTCAACCAGTAAACACATGTGCTTTGCTTCGGGTGGTGCTGTTTTTGTTTTCTTTGTTCGGGGTGGCGTCGCCTTGTCTCGTTCGTGTTACAACTGCTCTCGTGTTTTCCTCTGCCACTCTCCACTATTACCCTTAAAAACAAATTTTAATAATTTTAGTGCAGCAGAGTATTGAACTCATAACCTCATGTTTGGTAGTCTTGCACCCATACCGACATCATCTTATTTATGATTTTTTTTTTTTTTTTTTGGATACGAAATTAATTTTTTTTTTTTGGATACGAAATTCATTTTTTTTTTATGACGAATTTTCTAAAATGAGTTTAATGAAAAAAGTTTAAATAAATCTTTTTTTTGACCGACCGTTTGAAAATTTAAAGTTTCACATACAAATTTGGTAGTTGGTTTTTTCTAACAGTTATTTTTTCCTGTGTATCGGGCTATACTTACATAGAGCTGCCGATGTACCAATTTAGGGTTTTAAGCCCATATAAGCCTCATTTATTACCCGATTTCACTGAAATTTCGAAATGTGAGTAGGATAAGAGCCGCCGATATCCGAAGCGAATATGGTGTAGATCGCATAATTTTTGGACATAGCTACCATATCAACTGAAGTGCCGATTTTGGTTCTTAAACGATTTCCATTACAGGATTTCACAGAAATTTGAGATTACGACTTTATAAGGCTTCTCGACTCCTGAACCAAATGTGAACACATCGACCCATATTTGAATAAAAAATCCACTGCGGATGGTATCCAAAATTCGATACGTCCGAACTAAATGCGTTTTACTTGTTTTTGATGGATTAATCGATAATTTTTATAAATTTTTTTTTTTTTACTTTTCCAGATGATTCGGATGATGCCACCGATTTGCGTTGTGCCAACAAAACCTTGGCTCAATTACGCAGCATGGATAATCATATGGCCACCTTAATGCAGCAGCATCATCAACGCAACAATACCAACTTTTCCCTGTCTTCACCCACCGGTGGTGGTGGTGGTGCAAATGCTACGGCCGCAATGCATTTGGGTCCACCGCCACCGCATCACCCACATCATAATAGCGGCACCACACATTCCCATCATCTAGGCTATCACAATACCTTAATGAATTTCCAGCATCATCATCAACAACATCAGCAGCAACAATTTCCAGCCTCCACCAGCAACCATCATTCGCATCATCTGCATTCGCATCATATGCTAAACTCCCCATATAACAACAATAATTCTCCTTCCGAACACAGAGATGAATTTAGAGATGGCGTCGGAGGCGGTGGTGGCGGCGGTGGTGTTGGCATCAATCGCATTAGTCCTTCGATGGCGTCTAGCAATGATTATCTGAACTCTATGCATCAAATGGTCGAAGCTAATAATTTGACACAATTGCAGGCCAGTGATCTGAATTCGCATGCAATGACGCCACCACAGACAACGCCACCAACGCCTCCTTCATTAGGCCAGACGTCGGGAGTCTATCATAGTCATCAACAGCACTTGGCCGCTTTGGCGGCACATGCCCAGGCCCAACATGATCACAAATTTGCCAAGTCATCGTCTGGTTCAAGTGGATCATCAGCGTCGGCAGCTGTTAATTCGGCCACAGCAGCAGCCGCTGTAATGGTGGCCTCTACAATGGCTAATCAAATGTCTGCGGCAGCTTCATCCTTTTACAGTGCTAATGGTGGTGGTGGTGGTGGTGGTGGCGGAGGAGGCGTTGTTCCCCATCTCTCACAAGCCCTACACGATTATGATGAACGTTCCATGTCATCGCTATCGAATGGTGGAGAAATCGATGCCGACATTACCGATGATGAGGAGCCTCATGATCTCAATGACAGTCATAACATTGATGTGACCTCCTCACCTCAATCGCCCCACATTATCATGCATAACTTTGGCAATGGCTCGGGTCTCAAGAGAAAATCCAACTACTGTGATGATATGAATTCCCTTAACAACAATAACAACAACAACAACAACAATACCAACGATACAGAAGGCTTTTCCAAATCATCGCTAATGAATGGCAATTGCGATGGTGGCTCGGGAAGGGATAACTATTCCATGAAATCTCAATTTGATGCTGTGGTAAGACCCCGTTCTTTGGAGGATATGCAAAGTTTTGGAGTAAATGGCAATGCTGAACAACATTCAGGGGGCCAGTCGCATATGCAATCACAACAACATCAATCAAAACATTTGGATGATTATGGTCGCATGAGTTCGGGAGTTGGCTCTGGCGGGGCCATGGGCAGTGGTTCGGGTGGCACTAATGTTGCCAATGGTGAGCAACAAGATCGTCTAAACGATAATGACAGTCTAATGAATGGCAGTTGTGCCTCCAGTGAAGATCTCAATCAAACCAATTCAAGTGAACAGGGCGAGAAGATCACATCGGGAAGTGATGATGAAGGTGAGTGATGACTTTTATTTACAAAATCTAATAAAGCTTAATAATCCAAATATCAGAGATAGTTAAATCCACGTGAGAAAACTTTTTGTTTGGATCCTTATTACCCAAAAACACAAATCAAAACAGTTTTGTATTGCTGCCACATCACTAAGGCCACAGTTGAAATGGCTGTTGGAGCTAAGACCTACAGATAGATCGAAGGGATCCTGGGGATGTCGTATGCCATGGGGATCGACCTAAGGGTCAGAATGTTTTCCTAAACGGAATGATTCTGATATCCAGCAAGGTGTACATAACGAAAAAAGTAAGGAAAGGCAAAAGTTAGGAGGGGCCGACTATATAACAACCTACACCTACCATATTAATCGAAATTGTGTAATACCACTCTATGAACGCAATATTTAATTCTGAACCAATTTTTATGGAATTGGGCAGAGGTTTTCAGATGGGTAATAAAATCATTAAAACTCAGTAACCATACACATATACATTGTAAAGGTCCTAAAAGAAGACACTGTGCAAAATTTTGAAAAAATCTGTTATGAAATACGATGAAAAGGCTCCAACACTTCAATGTAAGTAGGCTATATTGGTCCATGTTTTAATATAGCTGCCACGAAGGCCACCGTAGCAAAAAGGTTAGAATATCCGCTTATGACGCTGAACGCCTGGGTTCGAATACTGACGTGAACATCAGAAAAACATTTTTCAGCGGTGGTTATCCCCTTCAAACACTGGCGACAATTGTGAGGTACTTTTCCAGGTAAAAACTTCTCCCCAAAGAGCTGTCGCACTACAGCACGCCTTGGGGACTCGTCTATAAAAAGGAGGCCCCTTATCATAAAACTTAAAATTGAATCGGACAGTACTCATTGATATATGAGAAGTTTGCCCCTGTTCCCTAACGCAATGTTAATGGGGAAATTTGCATTTGCCATATAAACCGATATTGGGTTTTGACATCTCGAGCTTATACAGGGCGTACTTCTTATCCACTTTGGCTGAAATTTTATTGGGTTGCCCAAAAAGTAATTGCGGATTGTTTTGTTCTGACTTCTTATAACTGAGCCAAGAATGGTTATAATCCGTACATTACCTGATGTCGATGCCATGTAGACCAATCTCGGATCATGATTTCTTGAGCCTCTAGATGCCCAATTCTTATCCAATTTGGATGAGGTGGTTTGATTTAACATCAAATAATCGTGACAAGAATGATCCAAATTGGTTCATAACTTTATATAGCTGTCATATATCCGATCTCGGCCCTTGACTTCTTGAGCCTCTAGGGGGCGCAATTCTTATTCGATTTGACGGAAATTTTTCAAAAGTTGTTTCGACTTCCAATAAATATGACAAGAATGGTTCAAATCGGTTCATAATCTGATATAGCTGTCATATAAACCGATATCGGATCTTGACTATTTGAGCCTCTAGAGGGCGCAAATCTTATTCGATTGGACACAGGTTGTTTTGTTTTGACTTCCAATAACTATGACAAGAATGGTCCAATGGCTGAAACTTTCTTGGTTCAAATAGATTTATAAACTTATATAGCTCTCACATCAACCGATCGCCAATTTGACTTCTTGAGCCCCTAGATGGCGCAATTATTTGGCTGAAATTATAACCGTGGTTATATTTAATGACTTCTAACAGTCATGACAAGTACGGTTCATCTGTATCTGTAGATGTATATATTTGAAAAAGTCAATCAAAGATCGTTTGCTACGTTCTTTGAGTGACTTTTTCTGAGTCGATCTAGCCATGTCCGTCCGTCTGTTGAAATCACGATTGCGGTCGAACGCGTAAAGCTAGCCACTTTAAATATTGCACAGGTACTTAATATTGATGTAGGTCATTGGGGATTGCAAATGGCCCATATCAGTTTAAATTTCGATATAGCTCCAATATAAACCGATCTCCCGATTGGACATCCTGAGCCCCTGGAAGCCGCAATTTATGTGCGATTTGGCTGAAATTTCGCACGTCTTGTACTGTTATGACTTTCAACAAATGTGAAACGTACAGTCCAAATCGGTTTATAACCTGATATAGCTCCCATATAAACCGATTTCCCGATTTGACTTCTTGAGCCCTTATAAGCCGCAATTTTTGTCCGATTTGGCTGAAATTTTGCATATAGTGTTTGGTAATGACTTCCAAAAACTGTACCAAGTACGGTCCAAATCGGTCTATAACCTAATATAGCTCCAATATAAACCGATCTCCCGATTTGACTGCTCGAACCCCAAGAAGCTGCAATTTTTATCCGATCTCTAAATTTTGCTTGAAGTGTTCTGCTGTGACTTCTAATATTTGTGCCAAGTACGGTGCGAATCGGTCTACAACCTGTTATAGCTCCCATATAAACCGCAATTGAGCATGTAGTGTTCTTTTATGACTTCCAACAACTGTGGCTGTACATTCCAAACCGGTCTATAATCTGATATAACTCCCATGTGAACCGATCTCCCGACTTGACTTTATAAGCCCCTAGAAACCGCTACCGATTGGCCGAAATTTTGCATGCTGTACTAAGTTACTATTTTACAACCGTGCCAAATACGGTTCAAATCAGTCCTAACCTGATGAAGCTCCCATGCAAACCGCTTTCTCGATCATCCTTGTTCGGCTTCTAAAAACTTTAATTTTTGCTGATTGGACAGAAGTTTGGAATGTAGAATAAAATTATACCCTCCAACTAAATTTATTTTGTATAAATTTTAGCAGGATCCATGGTGGTGGGTTCCCAAAATTCGGCCCGGCCGAACTAAACACGCTTTTACTTGTTTTAACTTTCAATTTCCAATTGTTGATATTGTCCTAATTAACTTACCCTCAAATTCCCTATTTCAGGTCAAGATGATAATTGTTCGAAAAAGAAACATCGTCGCAATCGCACCACCTTTACAACATATCAACTGCATGAATTGGAAAGAGCCTTTGAAAAATCCCATTATCCTGATGTCTATTCCAGGGAAGAGTTGGCGATGAAAGTAAACCTGCCCGAAGTTCGTGTACAGGTAAGTTTCGAACTGAAACACAAAATCGCACAAATGGAATTGAAAGGGGGAACAATGACAGAGCAGAAAAACAGCATAAATTATGGTTTTTCTAATTCTTTAAAGGGGAGCCAAACATAAAGGAAATTAAGCAATTTCCTTTTACAATTTATTATCACAAACGAATTAAGTTCAATCAGTTTAAATTAAGTGTTGAATAAAAATTATACGACCAAAGGATACATAAAAATTCCTAATAAAAATGCACATGCCTGGTAGCTACATTCTTTAGGTAAAAGAAAAAGAAGAAAAAACTAGACAAAGATTTATGCGTTTTATACTTTTTGGGGTCTGCCAAATTTGCCAGAGGTATGAACAGAAAATAAATACAAAAAAAAAAAACTTGAAAATTTGCATATAAATTCTTTGGAAATATGCTTACAACTTATACTTGTATTTGCTTGCTTACAATTTCTGCGATATTTATGTGATTTATGAAATATTTGGCCAACTTGCCAAATATTCGCTACTCACTGTGAATGACTTCACCAAAAAATGCAACGCACCACAATTTATGTCTCAATTTGTTAAGGCCAGGCATTTGCTGTCTTTCATAACTCTTCAGCTTGGATGGGGGTGTTGTCTACGCTGAAAAACTTTTACCCCTAAAATACTGACAAGAAATTTGTTACCATAAATTTTGGTTGAGTGGCAAACGCAGAGACTTCCTCTTTTTTTGGGTTAAAAAGTGGCAAAGAGCTACGTAAATTGTTACGACATGAATTTTACATTCTTTTGGCTTTGAAATAAAAGTATTTTGTGGGAACTAACAAAAAATTTTAAAGACATGATTTCTATTGGGAAGTGAAAAAGGAGGAATAGAGATAATGAGGGAAGCGATGTGAAATTGCGAAGGAAAATATTTTGGAAAATAATTTTTAAAGTCTATTCAACTTTTGTATTGAACTGTCTCTTATCAAATAGAACATTTATTTAATAAATTGCTCACATAAAACCCCAATTTTTGGATGGGAATTTTTGGTGAACCTTTTTTCTATACTAATGATCATTTCTTTCAATACCAACGATCCTAGGTGTAAAGTAAATGTCTCCCCTCTCTACGTGCGATCTTCACTAAAAGTCGACGGTGAGTCGAAAAAGTTGCTTAAAAGACCTATGAGCTACCAATGGATAGGGCAAATATAGATAAACGGTCGGTAGAACGACAAAAATTGTATTCGGGGATCCGGATGGTGAGTAGGCGACACTATTTATGAGAGAAAGTCGGAAGCAGTATGACTCTCGGTATCATAACGAATCACATAGGACTATGAGAGCACTTATGCAGAATTGATATAGCAAGTTACAGTGTTTGGGAAAAATGATGAGACTTTGGACAGTGGGATAGAATCAAAAAAAAAAAAAATAGTAAAACATAGAGCATTTGAGAGCGGATGGAGATAACCCTTTTAACATTTGAAACGGTTAACGCTGAGGTGGTATCAAAATGATATTTCAAAATTTTCATGTGCCTCTTGGCAGGTCACTAAAGCTGGCCACCTTGCCATTTCGAAAAATTGTTCCGACTGCCAAGTTTCATTTGTGGTCTGGATTAAAAAATCTATTTTTTACTTGGTTGGAAAAAAGGTTTCGAACATATTCGACTTTAAATATAAATTTTTTTGGAATTTCGGCCGAGGCTTGCTTCGTATTTTGCGATTTACGAAGGCATTTGTAGTTCCATTTTCATGTTGATGCACGATTTGAATTGGAGATTAGAAGTCAAACAACTAAAAGCGTGCTAAGTTCGGCCGGGCCGAATCTTGGGAACCCACCACCATATTCTGCATACCAAACTTTTGTTAAACTAGCAAAAATTAAAGCTTCTGGGAACGGAACAAGTTTAATGGAAAGGCCGGTTTACATGGGAGCTATACAAGGTTATAGATCGGTTTGAACCGTAATTGGTTCAGTGATTGGAAGTAATAACAGAATACCGCATGCTTAATTTCAGCCAAATCGGACAAAAATTGAGACTTGTAAAGACTCAAGAAGTCAAATCGGAAGATCGGTTTATATATGAGCTCTATTAGCTCAGGGCCGTACTTGGCACAGTTGTTGAAATGCATAACAGAACACTACATTCAAAATTTCAGCCAAATCGGACAAAAATTGCCCTTTTTTACTGCTCAAGAAGTCTAATCGGAAGATCGATTTATATATATATGAGCTATATTTGAATCTGCAACGACCTACATTAATATTTAGTATCTGTGCAAACTTTCAAGCGACTAGCTTTGTGCGTTCGACCATAATCGTGATTTCGACGGACGGACGGACTTGGCTAGATCGACTCAGAACGTCGAGACGATCAAGTAAATATATACTTTATTGGGTCTTGGACGAATATTTCGAGGTGTTACAAACGAAATGACTAGATTAGTATGCCCTCATTGGATTATAGACCGATTCAGACTGTACTTGGCACAGTGGTTCAAAGTCTTAACAGATCATTATATGCAAAATTTTAGCCAAATCGGACAAAAATTGCGGCTTGTAAGTGCTGAAGAAGTCAAATCGCGAGATCGGTTTATACGGGAGCTATATCAGGTTAAAGACCTATTTGAACCATACATGGCATAGTTGTTGAAAGTCTAAGCAGAACACTAAATTCAAGACTTCAGCCAAATCGGTAAAAATTGCGGCTTGTAAGGGCTCTAGAAGTCAAATCGCGAGATCGGTTTATATGGGAGCTATATCAGGTTATAGACCGATTTGGACCGTACTTGGCGCAGTTGACAAAAGTCTCAACAGAACTCCAAGTGTAAAATTTCGGCCAAATCGGACGAAAAATAAGGCTTGCAAGGACTCAAGAAGTCAAATAGGGAGATCGGTTTATATGGGAGCTATATCAGGTTATAGACCAACTTGGGCAGTAATTGACACAGTTGTTGGAAGTCATAACATAACACTACATGCAAAATTTCATTCAAATGGGACAAAAATTGCGTTGTCCAGGGGCTCAAGAAGTCAAATCGGGAGGTCGGTTTATATGGGAGCTATATCAGGTTATGGACTGAATTGGACCGTACTTGACACAGTTGTTGGAAGTCATAACCAAACACTATATGCAAAATTTCAGCCAAATCGGACAAAAATTGCGTCTTCCAGGGGCGCAAGAAGTCAAATCGGGAGATCCGTTTATATGGAAGCTATATCCAAATCTAAACGGATATGGCCCATTTGCAATTCACTACGATCTACATCAATATCAAGTATGAGTGCAAAATTTAAAGGGGCTAGCTTTACGCCTTCGACCGCTATCGTGATTTCGACAGACGGACGGACTGATGGACATTGCTAGATCAACTCAGAACGTCTAGACGATCAAGAATATATATAATTTTCGAGGTAATATAAACGGAATGTGAAAAAATTAATTTTTTTGCAATTTTTGGTAAAAAAAAAAAAATATTTTCGCTGACTATTTTTTTTTTTTTTTTTGAAAAAAATTGCCTTATTGACCTACATTTTCCTTTTTGTTTTGTATAGAGGATATATTGTGGATGTGTTTTAAGTGAAACCCCTCGAGTTCTCAAAGCGCAAAGTCCAGAAACCCTGTTCGGGGTAATGTTTATTCTACTTCATATGTCCCCTAAACACAACAAATATTTTTTTTCACCAAATGATAAGAAAAACCCGTTTTTAAAATCGTCTTTGCCCGACATGAGCATTTTGTTTTGTCTTCTTGACAAACGAAAAAGAATGTTAAAGTATTAAAGTAAGTTAAAGTAAGACGTATGAATTAAAAAATACTTTTCATCAAAAATTCCAAAAAAAAAAAAAAAAAATAAAAAAATATAAATTTACAGTCGAGTATCCTTGAAACTATTGGAGATATTGCATACCTCAAAGTAAACTAACATAACTTTTAAGATCTTTCTCATTGCTCAGATTTTCGCAGAAAGGATGATTATTTGTAGGCCTGATGAGTATGGCTGTTGTTGAATAATCATCCGTACGAGCTTCTGAATGGCGGTACTGACAAAATTGTTGTTCAAGCAAATGCTTTGAACATGGAATATCACAGTGGTTGATATTCCGCGGATAATAACCATATACCTAGATGGCTGAATACTTCGTCCACCAATAAAATACAAATTTTGGGATTTGCAGATGCATCTGAGAAGGCATATGCAGGCGTAGTGTATGTTAAAACTGGAAAAGGAGTGGCTTTGCTCGCTGCTAAAAGTAAAGTGAACCCAATTAAAAACAAGAAGACTCTTCCGAAACTAGAGCTTTGTGCAGCCTTTTTACTGGCGAGGCTCTTGAGAAAAATCGTTAATGTGGTCAAAGCGGATTTGGAAGTTTATGGTTGGAGTGACTCTACAATAACTTTGGCTTGGATAGAGAATAACAGGAGTAAGGACAAGTTTATAAGAACACGAGTAACCGGCATACGAAATCCCATTAAACTAGCGGAAATAAAAATACCCGATTTTTATGGTAAAGTGGAAGAATGGTCGTCTTTCCACGATTTATATAAACAACTAATACACGATAACGGTAGCTTATCAGACGTCGAAAATATGTTTTAATATAAAATTAGTATGAAAAAATTACTCAAGCAGTTCATTATTAGTGAACAATTGTCAAGATTGTCAAGAAGAAAAATCGTACGCCTTCTATATTTGGGTCTTTTCTGATTTCGAGTGCAAGGTTACTCTTTGTAAGGGCCCTTGTAGAGGTGATTCTTTATAACCTTGGACACAAATACACTATTATAAATTGTTTAGTAGGTACACAAAAACATAAGCCATGTTCAGATGAGTTAGTATGCCCAACACATCACTCCAGAGGCTTCGCACACCATCTTCTGCTTTAAATTGACATACTAAATAATACTTAATTTCCGAAGAGCATTAAATTTAGCAATAGGGGATACTTCTCTCATGTCAATGGGGGGAGTCTGATTAATGTTTAAGCGAAATCATAAGGGGCCTACTTTTTTATGCCGAGTCCGAACAGATCGCCGCATAGCGGCACCACTTGGTAGTGAAGTTTTAACATGGCGGGACACCTCACAAATTTAGCCAGCATTAGTAAGGGGATAAACACCGCTGCAAACTTTTGTGATGTTTTTCTGTAATCGGGATTTAAACCCAGGAGTTTGAGGTCATTGGTGGCTTTAAATTGTCATATGGCATCATTTCTCAACTTTGATGACAAGAAGAATCTTTCATAATGGCATTGATTATCTTTGTGTTCGGCAAGAATTTTTGAATTTGAATTTTCTACATCCAGCTTTTTGAGTTCTTCCTCTGTTTGTAAAGCACCCAAAAAGCCTTTTATTTCCCTTTAAAATTTCAATTTCCACTTCAACTTCACTTCAACTCCAATTTACCATGACTAAAGTAAGTTTAACCCATTGATGTTCTTGTTGCTGCCGGTTTCGTTCCCTTTACCCTTTCTATCTATGCATCATAGCTAGATGTCGCTGTGTCTCTCAGTGGTGGCGTAATTTGTTTTCGCGGTTTTTGTTGTATCAAATTTCGTGATTTGACAAATCATTTTTATTGACTAAACATTATCAAGCCAAAGTAACTGAAGGGAGAGAGAGAGTAGAGCGCTGTAACGAGCAAAAAACATAAAATGCCTTAATATGGCACACCAAGTTTGAAACCAAAAAAATTTCAACCTTTTTCCCCACTTCTACTTATCCATAACCCCTTTTTTTGGAAGAGTGTCTGCCTGCATGGAGTTTTAGCGGCACAATGCAACGATTTTTCGACGGGGGATGTAGAAAGCCACAGATTATTAGTTTTTGTTGTTTGCAGGATACAAAATGTGTTTTTGATGCACTGGAAAAAATGAAAAAAAAAGATTTTTGTATACACTGAGAAAATTTTATTTGTATACACTGAGAAAATTTTATAATAAAAACAAGGTATAGATCGATTCGGACCATAAATGAATGCTGAACATTGTAGAAGTCATTGTGTAATATTCCAGTTCATTCGAATAAGAATTGCGCCTTGTAGGGGCTCAAGAAGCAAAATCGGGAGATAGGTTTATATGGGAGCTGCATCAAGCTATTGATCGATTCAGACCATATTAGACACGTAAGTTGAAGGTCATGAGAGATGCCGTTGTACAAAATTTATTTTAAATCGGAGAAGAATTGCGCCCTCTAGAGGCTCAAGAAATCAAGATCCCAGATCGGTTTATATGGCAGCTATATCAGGTTATTGACCGATTTACGCCATACTAAGCACAGTTATTGGAAGTCATAACAGAACTCCTCATGCAGAATTTCAGTCAAATCGGATGAGAATTGCGTGCTCTATTGGCTTAAGAAGTCAAGATCCAAGATCGGTTTATATGGCAGCTATATCAAGACATGGGCCGATTTGAACCATAATTAGCACAGTTGTTGGGAGTGATACCAAAACACCACTTGCAAAATTTCAATCAAATTGGACGAGAATTGAGCCCTCTAGAGGCTCAAGAAGTCAAGACCCAAGATCGGTTTATATGGCAGCTATATCAAAAGATGCACCGATTTGGCCCATTTACAATCCCAACCGACCTACACTAATAAAAAGTATTTGTGCAAAATTTCAAGCGGCTAGCTTTACTGCTTCGAAAGTTAGCGTGGTTTCGACAGACAGACGGACGGACGGACAAGGCTAGATCGACTTAAGTTCGGCCGGGCTAATCTTGGAAACCCACCACCATGGATTCTGCTAAAAATTTACACAAAATAAATTCAGTTGTAGAGTAGCATTTTTATTCTACATACCAAATTTCTGTCAAACCAGCAAAAATTAAAGCTTCTAGGAACCGAACAAGGATAATCCAGAGACGGGTTTATATGGGAGCTATATCAGGTTATGGACTGATTTGGACCATACTTGGTACAGTTGTTGGAAGTCGAAATGGAATACTTCATGCAAAATTTCAGCCAAATAGAACTAAAAATGCGGCTTATTAGGTCTCAAGAAATCAAATCGGGAGATGGGTTTCTATGGGAGCTATATTATGTTAGTGACCTATTTGGACCGTACTTTGCACAGTTGTTGGAAGTCAAAAGAAAACTCTACCTACAAATTTTAAGCTAAATAGGAAAAAAATAGGGGCTCAGGAAGTAAAATCGGGAGATCGGTTTATATGGAAGCTATATCAGGTTAAAGACCAATTTTGACTGTACTCGGCACAGTTGTTGAAAGTCGAAACCAAACGCCATGTGCAAATTTTAAGCCAAATCGGCCAAAACTTGCGGCTTCCAGAGGCTCAGGAAGTAAAATCGGGAGATCGGTTTATAGGGGAGCTATATCAGGTTATACTAATTGCAGGAGGCCACCGTAGCGCAGAGGTTAGCATGTCCGCCTATGACGCGCTAAACGCCTGGGTTCGAATTCTGGCGAGACCATCAGAAAAAAATTTCAGCGGTGGTTTTCCCCTCCTAATGCTGGCAACATTTGTGAGGTACTATGCCATGTAAAATTTCTCTTCAAGGAGGTGTCGCACTGCGGCACGCCGTTCGGACTCGGCTATAGAAAGGAGGTCCCTTATCATTGAGCTTAAAGTTGAATCGGACTACAGTCTTTGATATATGAGAAGTTTTCCCCTGTTCCTTAGTTGAATGTTAATGGGCACAATTTTTTTTGCTTTGTTGTTATATCAGGTTATAGACCTATTTAGACTGTACTGGGCACAGTTGTTGGAAGTTATAACGGAACACCATATGCAAAATTTGAAGCAAATCGGACAAAAATTACGGTTTCCAAGGGCTTAAGAAGTCAAATCGGGAGATCGGTTTATATGGAGATATATCTAAATCTGAACCGATATGGCCCATTTGCAATCCCCAACGATCTACATCGATTTAATGTATCTGTGCTAGCTCTACGCGTTCGACCGATATCTTGGCACAGTTGTTGGAAGTTATAACGGAACACCATATGCAAAATTTGAGGCAAATCGGACAAAAATTTCGGTTTCCAAGGGCTTAAGAAGTCAAATCGGGAGATAGGTTTTTATGGGAGATATATCTAAATCTGAACGCATATGGCCCTTTGGGGGAATGACTAGATTAGTATACCCCCATCCTATGGTGGTGGGTATAATAATGGCTTGGCGGTAAAATATTTGACATTAATGAAGAGTTGGAAGTTGCGGCTTGTGGCTATTTTGAGCAGACTCACAGTTATTACTGCGAACGGGATGTCAATGCTATTGAAAATTGCTGGAAAAAGTGTATCGGGGGAGGGTTTCCATGGGAGGAAGGGGAAATAAAGAAAATTTTTCCCACATGGTTGGGTTTTCTTTGTTAGGTCGACAACTTTTGGGACCGCCCTCGTATGTTTATGTACCTAAAACAACGAAATGAAAATTTGATTTTGGTTTTCCCTCTGCCAGTAAGGCAACGCAAGCAGACCTCCCTTCGTTAGTCATATTTCTATGTGATTTTGTATGGGGCTTATTTCGCTCTTTTTCATAAATTTACCTTATCAAAGATTGTTTTATTTTGGATATTACAAGGGTACAGCCCTTAAATGTCACTTTGTCAAATTGACGCTATATTCAAATTATGTCAAATTTTTGCAGTAAAATCGCATGGCCTCGAAGGGTGGTTAAAGTTACAAAAGGTATGCTGAGGTGGAAGAGGCCGTAAGGCTCTAGTCCCCGACAAAGTTCTTCTAAACTTTTCCCTCTGACTTTCGTATAGTTTGTTGTATTCATGGCAATTGAGGTTGTTTTGTGTGACATTCAATTGTATTTCTCTTCTTTGTGGCTAAAGCAGTGGTTTGGCTTTCGTTCGTTTTTTGTTTTGCCACAATGATTGTGATGAGCTTGGGGTTTGTTGGAGTTTTTTTTATTTTTTAGTTTGTCTCTTTTTTCTGTTTCGATGAAATAGATTTGTTAAATGTTTGTTTAAAAAGTTTTGATTGGTTTTAGTTGTGCACAATTTCAACATTTATTTTCTGGGATTTTTTTTTCTACAAAACCCCAAAGAGCACAATGTGAAATGAAATTACATTTTAATAGATTTTCCAATGGGAAAGCTAACATTTTGTGTAATAAATTATTATTGTTGCTACAATTTGCTAAGTTAATTTAACAATGGAGCACTTTATTGGAAAAATGGCTAACAGGACAATAAATTTTTGTCTTTCGCAGATAATTTAATAGAAAATTAATGCTTTGATAGAGCAGTTGCAAGAATTTTGTTCAATTTAAGCAAATTTGTCAAATAAGATATGGAAATCAGTTTTACAAGATAGTCAAGACCGCGTAAACGACTGTAAGTTGTCAATAAAAAGATTTAAGGTTATGGGTATTTCTAAAGCAAAATGTTTAAATCTTATATGTAAAATTCAATTGGGGTTTACCGGTTAGTTTGTTTGTTCCCTATAGACTCAAAAACGGCTGAACCGTTTACCTTGAAAATTTCACAGATTGTGCAGTCTGGAGGAGTCTGAAAGGAAACATAGGCTATATAATTTTTTGATATCGGGAGGGGGGCGGACCCTTCCCCTTACCCCAAAAGTACTACCCAAAAATAAAAGTCGAGCGATCGGGACAGTATGAGATTCAAACAAGTAAAAGCGGGCCGAATTTTATATACCCTCCACCACGGATCACATTTGTCGAGTTCGTGCCACGGTATGTCTTTTTAGGCAAACAAAAGATAAAATAAAAGAATAGCTATGTTATTGGAACAATACCAAGAAATGGTTCATTTCGGACCATAATTGAATTGAATATTGGTGACCATAGTAGAAGTCATTGTGTTGACAAATTTTTTCACAGCATGTGACTCTGTAATTGCATTCTTTCTTCCGTCAGTTATCAGCTGTTACTTTTAGCTTTCTTTAGAAAAAAAAATGTAAAAAAGTATATTTGATTAAAGTTCATTCTAAGTTTTATTAAAAATACATTTACTTTCTTTTAAAAAATCCGCAATTACTTTTTGGGCAACCCAATAGTAAGAATTGCGCACTTTAGGGGCTGAAGAAGTAAAATAGGGAGATCGGTTTATAAGGGAGCTGTATTAGGCTATAAACCGATTCATGCCATATTCGACACGTATGTTAAAGGTCATGAGAGAAGCCGTTGTACAAAATTTTAGCCAAATCGGGAAATACTTGCGCCCTTTAGAGGCTCAAGAAGTCAAGATTCCCAAATCGGTTTATATGGCTGCTATATCAGGTTTAGGACCGATTTGAACCATTCTTAATACAGTTGTTGGAAGTCATAACAAAACATATTATGCAATATTTCAGCCAAATCGGATAAGAATTCCTCCCTGTAGAGGCTCAAGAAGTCAAGATCGACAGATCGGTTTATATGGCAGCAATATTAGGTTATGGACCGATTTGAATTATTCTTAGTACAATTGTTGAAAGTCGTAACAAAACACCTCATGCTAAATTTCAGCCAAATTGGATACGAATTTCCCACTGTAGAGGCTCAAGAACTCAAGATCCACAGATCGGTTCATATGGCAGCTATATCAGGTTATGGTCTGATTTGAATTATTCATAGCACATTTGTTGAAAGTCATAACAAAACACCTCATGCAAAATTTCAGCCAAATCGGATAATAATTGCGTACTCTAGTGGCTCAAGAAGTCAAGATCCCAGATCGGTTTATATGACAGCTATATCAGGTTATTGACCGATTTGAACTATTCTTAACACAGTTGTTGGAAGTCATAACAAAACACGTCGTGCAAAATTTCAGCCAAATCGGAAAGGAATTGCTCCCTGGAGAGGCTCAAGAAGTCAAGACCCCAGATAGGTTTATATGACAGCTATATCAGGTTATGAACCGATTTCAAAAATACTCGGCACAGTTGTTGGAAGTGACAATAAAACACCTTATGCAAAATTTCAGCCAAATCGGATAATAAATGTGCCCTTTAGTGGCTCAAGAAGTCAAGACCCAAGATAGGTTTATATGACAGCTATATCAAAGCGTGGACCGATGTGGCCCATTTACAATCCCAACAGACCTATACTAATGAAAAGTATTTGTGCAAAATTTCAAGTGGCTAGCTTTACTCCATCGAAAGTTAGCGTGCTTTCGACAGACAGACGGTCGGACGGACGGACATGGCTAGTTCGACTTAAAATGTCATGACGATCAAGAATATATATACCTTATGGGGTCTTGGACGAATATTTCGAGGAGTTACAAACATAATGACGAAATTAGTATACCCCCATCCAATGGTGTAGGGTATAATGAAAGGTATTCAAAAGCAGAGTACGAATTTCATAATAAAAATTGGGCCCGGGGGGCCCGCCCCAAACCCCTTCAAATAGGTTTATTTGACGATCATGACAATATGGGACTCAAATGAAAGGTATTTGGGAGAAGATTACAAATATGGTCAGGAAGAAGAAATATGTTTTAAAATTTGTTGATATCGGAAGGGGGCGGACCCTTCCCGTTACCCCAAAAATACCACCCAAAATCACGAGTGGACCTATAAAGACAATATGGACATCAAATGAATACGAATAGGGTATTAATAATTGGGTTCAAGTACCCAGGAAGTCGCCCTTACCCCAAAATATCTAAAAACAGACAAATTGGTCGTCCATATCAATATGGGGCTTAAATGAAAGGTATTCGGGAGAAGATTACGAATCTGGCATACAAAATCAGATCGATGTGTAGGGGTTACCCCACCCCCCAAAAACTCCACAAATGGGCATATGACACATCGTGACTATATGGGACTCGGTTTGTTTGTTTATTCCGTAAAATCAAAAAAGGCAAACATAAGTTATATAATTTTAAGATATCGGAAGGTGGCTGACCTTCCCTTACATCAAAAACGCCATCCAAATCCAAAAGTGGACTGATGAAAGGTATTGGAGACTAGAAAATGAAAATCATATTAAATTTTGGGTCCAAGTACCCAGCGGGTCGTCCCAACCCAAAAACTCCTTTAAACAGAAATATTCGACGTTCCTATCAATATGGGACTCAAATGAAAAGCATCCGGCAGTAGATTACAAATATGACATAAAAAATTAGGTCCAATTAATGGGAGGTCGCCTCACTCCTAAATACCACCAAATGAGCATATCAGCCGACCATGGGTATATGGGTTCAAATGAAAGATATTTGGGAGTAGATTAAAAATATGACTTTAAAATGTGCGTTCAATTCAAGGAGGCTCTTTTCCTCCTAAAAATATGTCGAATAGATTAATTGACCCATTATGGCAATATGGGACTCAAATGAAAGGTATTTGAGACGGGAAAACGAATTTGATATCCAATTTTGGGGGTACGTCCTAAATCACCCCTTAAACTGAACTTTATTTCCGACAATAGCAATATGGAGCTCAAGTCAAGGGTATTTGGGAGTAAAGAACGAATTTGAAATCTTTTTCTAGAGCAAAGTGCCAGCGGCCTCCCCAGCCCCAAAACACCCTTCAAACGGTTCATACATACCGACCATGACAAAATGGGGTTCAAAGTAAAGGGATTTGAGAGTGGACACGAATTTGATATCCATATTTGAATAGAAATGTATCCCCTAAGAAACACTTCTTACTATCTAAAAGGCCATATCGGATAAAAGATTATATAGGAGTTATATTGATGGTGGTTTTTACTGCCTTAAAAGTCCATTTCGGATGAAATATACACATTGGAGCTATATCCAAATTAGGACTGATTTTAATGAAATTTTGCGCACGGATTGGAACGTCAATTTAAACGTCTCATGTAAAATCGGGCAAAAATTGTGAATTCTACAGCCTTAAAAGGCCATATCGAATGGATGACATATGAAGACGTCAAATAAAGCAACACATGCAAAATTTTGTAAAGATCGGACCAAAAATGTGGCTTTTACAGCCTTAAAAATCCAAATCGGATGAAAGATATATATATATATATATGAGCTATATCTAAATCTGAACCGATTTTTCGAAATATTGCACATACATTGAGACTTCTCAAAAACGACTCCACGCCAAATTTGGTAAAGATCGGGCCAAAATTTTGGGTTCTACCACAGTGGTGGTGCAGGGTATAAAAACATGATTTCTATTGTTGGGGACGGGTGCCGCGGAGACAGCCCATAGACCAATCACGGCAACATAAAGCCATGTATTTTGGGGAGCCGCCCCACCCCAAAATATCTCCCTATTATATAAAAGCTACTAGGGTCCATATTTATCGATTTTCGGGAAATTTATATTCATTTTCAGGACAAAGACCCTGGGGTCCACCCACCTTCAAACACATCTTATTCAACGATCATGCCATTATGGGACTCATACGAAATGAGCATGAGAAATAGAGCACGAATCTTTGATGGCCAAGTGACCGTCCCCGAAATACCCCCTAAACCCGAAATATTTACCAATACAGTAATTTGCCGGAACCGAGCAGGGTCAAACTTTTCATACATCGATGAGGGCTTTTCGATTCAAGTTGAGTAATCAACGATAAGGGACCTTTTTTATAGCCGAGTCCGTACGATGTGCCGCTGTGCGACACCTCTTTGGGGAGAATTTTTTGCATGAGCATGCATGGTATGGTAACTCGCAAATGTCGCCAGCATTAAGAGGGGATAACCACCGCTTTGAATTTTGTCTGAAGTTCCGCCAGGATTCGAACGCAGGCGTTCAAATCATCATCGGCGGACATAGGCTACAGTAGCACGACATCCACATTCAGGGCGAAGTGTCCCCACCCTAAATAGATATTAGAGAGTTGAAGAAGGCGCAGCGGAGCGGGCCCTAGCTAGTTATGAAAAAATTTTGACAATTATTTCTACAGAAAATTTTGTCAACATTTTTTTTGTTAAAAATGCCTAAAACATTTGCAGTTTAGTCCTCATGGCATTCCACTCCCAACGACATGGTGTCTTCTTTTGAAATTCCATTACACCATTACACGATATTTGTACAACTCCTAAATGGTTGATATACCATTGTTAGCATTTTAATATTTAAACGATTAGTTAATGCTCTAATAACTCTAAGAAATATAGGTCTTCCCATATAATTTATTCCCAATGAAAGTAGCATATAAACAAAGTTTTAGTATATGAGCGATCCCAAGGATATAGGATTACTTAAAATGAGACAATTGCTTATCATTGACATAATCATAACGTTGTAATAATGAGATACCCCTTACAACATGACACAAAGCCCTCTTGAACATACAATTTGTATAGGATTTCAATAATACCCCAAACCAACTCCCTGGCAAAGAATGGGGTGGGGGCAGCGTGGTAAAACAAACTCGATTGCAAATAACGACCAAAAACCAATCTAAGTAATATAATAAAACTAAATGAAAACAAATAAACCAAGCAATTCAAATGAGCAGGTGAAAGGAAGGAAGCAGACTTCTAGCCAAACCATCCATGCATGCTGCCCAGGATGAATTGATGTCTCAGTCCCAGTACGAGCATAGCGTTGAATGTGGTATAAAACCAAAAGATAGAATTAAGGTGTTTTTGACACGACAACTAACCGAGAAGGCAGGCACAAAAGCAGCTAAACAGACCAACTGCCAGGTCTTGGTTAGTATTGTTAAGTGCTGTTACACACACAGTGCTCACACACACACGCAAACACCCACAATGCATATGAGTGCTTATAGGCTGGTGACACATGCCATACGAGTTCTTTCGTTTTTCTCATGGTTGTGTGGGGGTGGGGGATTTCCAATGAATTCGAAAAGGAAGAGAAACCAATAAAAAAAACCAATTCGAATGTATGTCTATTGCCTACTAATAAAAATCTATTTTATTTGTTAGTCTAATGTTAGTTTTAGTTGCAGTTGCTATTTTGCTTTTATTTGTACGTGGGTATGAGTGTTGGTGTGTGTGTGTGTGTGTGTTTTGCTTCATCTTATAAAACAAACTTGAAAAAGTATTTGTTTTAGTTCAATATACTAACGAACTTTGTAGACATCTCACACCAACACCACATACGCCACCCACTCGCCCTCAGCCAATAAACTCAATATTGGAAATAAGCAGAGGCGTAGAAATGAGAAGGCCCACGAAAATTTTCGCTGGATTTCAGAGAATGGTTATAAAGAAACCTATATTGACAGAAATAAAAACATGCTAAGTTCGTGCAGCCCTAATTTTGACAGCCCAAAAGCATGGATTCTACTAACAAGTAAAAAGGCGTTAAGTTCGGCCGGGCCGAACTTTGGATACCCACCACCTCGGGTATATATGTAAACCACCTTTCATCAAAATCCGGTGCAAAACTCATACCTTATATCTAATAGCAGAAATATGTGGAGGGGCTTAACTTAGCTCTTTGTCCACAATTTCGGCAACGTCGGACAATAAATTCGTTTTTTATGGCCCCAGAACCTAAAACCGAGAAATCGGTCTATATGGCAGCTATATCCAAATATGAACCGATCTGTGCGATAATGCAGAAGTATGTCAAGGGGCTTAACTTAACTCACTGTCCCAAATTTCAGCAAAATTGGATAATAAATGTGGCTTTTATGGGCCTAAGACCTTAAATCGGAGGATCGGTCTATATGGCAGCTATATCCAAATCTGGAGCGATCTGAGCCAAATTGACGAAGGATGTCGGAGGTCCTAGGACAACTCACTGTCCCAAATTTCAGCATAATTGGATAATAAATGTGGCTTTTATGGGCCTAAGACCTTAAATCGGAGGATCGGTCTATATGGCAGCTATATCCAAATCTGAACCGATCTGAGCCAAATTGACGGAGGATGTCGAAGGGCCTAACACAACTCACTGTCCCAAATTTCAGCATAATTGGATAATAAATGTGGCTTTTATGGGCCTAAGACCTTAAATCGGAGGATCGGTCTATATGGCAGCTATATCCAAATCTGGAACGATCTGAGCCAAATTGACGGAGGATGTAAAAGGACCTAACACAACTCACCGTCTTAAATTTCAGCAAAAGCGGAAAATAAATGTGGCTTTTATTGGCCTAAGACCATAAATCGGCCGATCGGTCTATATGGGGGCTACATCAAGATATAGTCCGATATAGCCCATCTCCGAACTTAATCTGCTTATGGACAAAAAAAGAATCTGTGTAAAGTTTCAGCTCAATATCTCTATTTTTGAAGACTGTAGCGTGATTTCAACAGACAGACGGACAGATGGACGGACATGTCGTCTTAGATTTTTACGCTGATCAAGAATATATATACTTTATAGGGTCGGAAATTGATATTTCGATGTGTTGCAAACGGAATGACAAAATGAATATACCCCCATCCGTCGGTGGTGGGTATAAAAATGTTCACAAAATAATTTAGTTGAAGGGCAAATGTGTACTTTGCGTATAAAATTTCTGCCAAATGAGTCAAAAATTGGTTGGTCCGCATAACACACACCGGCAGATCGGCTTATATAGCAACTATATGATATAGGTCAACGTAGCGCAGTACTATTGCTGTTATAGCAGAACCACTACAACAATAGCAGCAAAATTTACTGCTAATACTCAGCAGACAGTGTTTGCTATTTTCAGTTAACTTTTTTCTATGAATGTAGAAGAGTCTGTGCAAAATTTCAAGAGGCTAGCCAGACTTTAGCTTTGTTGGGCTCCTTTTATGGTCTCAATACCGTATATCGGGAGATCGTTCTGTATGGTAGCTATATTCAAATATAGTTCGATCTGGTCTACATTCAACTAAATGGTGAAGTGAACTACCAAAACAAGCTGTTTAAAATTTCATCGAAATCGGATCAAAACTGCTTCTCTTATGCGCTCAATACCTTATTTTGGGATATCAGTTTATATGACAGCTATAACATTGTCCAATCTGAATCATATTCGACAGAAAGGTGTAGAGATCTCGCTATTTAAAAATTTCATCGAAATCGGATAATAATTGCGCCTTTTATGGGTGCAATATCCCATATTGGTAGATCGGTATATATGAAAGTTATATCCAAATAAAGTCCTATCTGGAACACATTTGACACACCCAGAGAAACCCACACCGGCCTCCGATCGATGACCGGTCATAGCGCCTTCGCAGTCCGGCAACCATCTACCGGGTCCCACCACGCCACCGACACCGCCCTGGCCATCCCACATACTGTGTTCAGTAGCTCGACAAATGGCATGTAGGCAAGTCCTATGACTGGTCCGTACGGCGCAGACGAACCACACTTGGGCCACTCGTCCACCCTCTCTTCCCTGGAATCCCCTAATGCCCAGGAACCCATGTCATCGTCACGTCGTGGGCCCTGAGCTTTCCCAGGGACTTCGAATAGTCCGCCACGCATCTCGTCCTCAATACCCTCGACTCTAAAGCCTTGAGCGCCGCCATACTGTCCACATAAATTCTGAGTTTCGAGGGTGGTAAGCCCCTTGCCAGAATTTTTCTTGCGGCCACTGCAATGGCACACACCTCTGCCTGAAAGATCGTACACTCTGAGTGCATCAGAGTAGACCCCCAATCCTGTCCCTGACTTCATCATGGAGCCATCCGTGTAGATTAAGGTCTCATCCTTCTCAAGTATACCATCCGCCCACCATTTGTCCCTCTCAGGAAAACGAATTGCCTTCGCTTCAATTGGCACTGGAGCCAGGTAGTCGGAGAACCTCCGACTGCTACCCTCCGTATCCATAACACCCAGAATTTAACTGTGGCCGCAACCATCCTCCTTCAGCATGCCGAGCTCCCTCAGCCTAATCGCGACCCTAGCGGCGCAGTTCCGAATATAGGCCCCAATGGGCTATATATCCAGCATCACCTTCAGGCCTGCCTGCGGTGCAGATCTCAGTGCCCCTGTGACACCGACGCAGGCCAGTATCTGGACCTTCTCGAACTCGAACTCGCACACGTCCTCTTCTCTACGGCATTCCACCTTACCAGTGTTTCATAGGCCAGTACTTGTCTCACGATGGCCGCATACATCCAATAAATCATCTTGTGAAAGCCGGGTAATGGCAAAGGAAATACTCGAACGTCTCATCATCTTCCCCGCATGCCCTACACATGCCATCACTTTCCGCACCGATTTTACATAAGTGAGCTTGTAGTCCTATGCGTCCCGTTATGATACCGAGAGCTATACTGACCTCCTTCTTACTTCCTTTCAGTAATAGCCTCGTCTTCTCACGATCTGGATCTCCCCCCCCCATTGGATATTCGCCGCCCTATCTACCGTTCCGCTGTTCCACAGGGTTGCATGCGCATTCAACGCTCACGCCCTTAACTCGTTCTGCGTCAACCCCAAAAGCTTCGGGTTAACCAAGTTTATTGATGGCAGTACTCTGGCCTTCACGGCCGATGCTGATTTTTCTTTCATATAAACCGATCTTGGGTCTTGACTTCTTGAGCCTCTAGAGGGCGCAATTCTCATCCGATTTGACTGAAATTTTGCACGTAGTGTTTTGGTATCACTTTCAATAACTGTGTTAAGTATGATTCAAATAGGTACAGCTGTCATATAAACCGATCTTGGATTTTGACTTCTTGAGCCAATGGAGCGCGCAATTCTTATCTGATTTGGCTGAAATTTTGCATGAAGTGTTTTGCTATGACTTCCAATAACTGTGCTAAGTACAGGGTGGCTGATGAATATTGCTACAATGATGAATATTGCTACATTTTTTTTTCGGTGTATGGAATACATTTTTCTTTTATTCATGTTAAATTAAATTATTAAATTAATTATTAAATTATTATTAATTAAATTAATTAATTAATTAATTAAATTAATTATTAAATTATTATTATTAAATAGAAAAAAAGTTATTACATTTTTTTTTGGTAGCGGCTTTCATCAGCCACCCTGTATGACGCAAATCGGTACATAACCTGGTATAGCTGCCTTATAAACCGATCTGGGATCTTGACTTTTTGAGCCACAACTTTTGTGCTCTTATTTATTTACAAAAGGGGGTCCAAATTCTTATTTCTCGGAATTTTTTAGAAAAATCGCTTCAGTTGTTTTCAAGTCTAGTATGCAAATTGCAGGGGCAAACTTCTCACATATCAATTAATGCAGTCCGATTCAAGTTTAAGCTCAATGATAAGGGGGCTCCTTTTTATAGCCGAGTCGGAACGGCATGCCGTAGTGCGACACCTCTTTGGAGAGAAGTTTTAAATGGCACAGTACTTCACAAATGTTGCCAGCATTAGGAGGGGAAAACCAACGCTGAAAATTTTCCTCATGGTCTCTGAGTGAAGTCCGTTTCAAGTTTAAGCTCAATGATAACGGGCCTTTTTGTAGCCGAGTTCGAACGGCGATCCGCAATGCGACACCTCTATGAACAGAATTTTTACATGGCATAGTACCTCAGCATAAACTTGAATCGGACTGCATTCAATGGTATGTGAGAAGTTTGCCCCTGTTCCTTAGTGCAATGTTCATAGGCAAATTTGCATTTGGTCTCGCCAGGATTCGAACCCAGGCGTTCAGCATCATAGGCGGACAAGCTAACCTCTGCGCTACGGTGGCCTCTGAGTCTCCGGATGGCTCGAGTCTAATATAAGGGAGTAAATAACTAATATTTTACTTTTATGTAGAAATGAGGATTGTCCTTTCTCTTCAACTTTATTGCTACGACCATGGGCATGAATGGGAATATTATCCAAAATATCCATGCTGCCTGGCATTTAAATGGAACTGTAATCATTTCCATTTGGATTGGTATTCGATTTCTTTACGTTGGTATTTCGTTGTTTTTGTTGTTATTGCCATTGCTCATACGAAAAGTATGAGGAGAACTACAATTTTGACGAAAACGACTACGACGATGATTATTTGTTATCGTAAATTATTGTTTGACAGTTTAACTTTATTTAATCAGTACTTTTAATTTGAATTGTTTTTGTATGGAAAAAGAAAATATTCACAGTTTTTGTAGGACCTTGTTGTAGTTGTTCGCTGTTGTTGTTGTCGTTTTTGGTCTCAATTGCCATGGAACAATTCATTTGCCTATATGAGCGATAAATCTATTATTTATGTACACATGAATGAATGAATGAATAAAAAAGGATATTCAAACACACACACACACACGAAGCCATGCATTAAGAATTTAAGTAAATATGGGCGTATTATTGGCTTATAACGATATCCATATGTGGGTGTGTGTTTGAGAGTACAATTTTATAGGCATATACATACCTGCTTGTATAGGTTTTTTTTTTGGACTGTTATTTCTTTGTTGATTTTTATCCATTAATTTGTAATAAAGAAAACAATAAATGATTGTTTATAAAGCAAATAAATAAATTATATTCAATATAAAAAAAAATTTGTGCACACACACACATGCTGCGTTTAACCATACTGAGGGACATTAAACGACTGCGTAGGAAACTAGCAATTTCAGATAAATTATTATTATTTATATGATTCTGTGGTTGCATGGAATTAAATAAACTCCTCAATTTGCCTGCAACGAAAAAAAAAACTCAACTTGACACAAATATCAAGTTAAACAAACAAAATAGAAACCTAAAATAATTCAATTTTATTGGATTGTTATGCCATGTTCAGAATAAATATAAAATTGCCTGCATACATACATAAATTATTTGTAACATAAAAAGAAAGACACAAAATGAACTGCTAATCACTGTTGGGGCGAAAAGCAAAAAAAAAATCTATTGGAAATATAAAAATTGATTCATATAAATTGCTGATTGTTTTAAGATGACATAAAAATAAAAGAATAATTTATAAAAGTCGTTTTGACATGACATTCTGGCAAAAAGTTAAGCCATTTTTGGGATATATGTTTCTTAGATCGGATATAAAAAAGAGCATGGCACTTGAGAAGTTTGTAACCCAATTCCACCATTGAGTTAGATTATTTTATGAAACTTTCGTTAAAATTTAATTGGTTCAATCATTGTTTTAATTGAATCAAACATTTTTCTAATTACGATTGTTATAATTTTTTTTTTAATTTTTAATAAAAAATAAGTAAGAGGGCATTAAGTTCGGCCGGACCGAACTTTGGATACTCACCACACTGAAAGAAAAATGCTTCATCGAATCAATGAACGCATTTCATTACAGAGTTTTCATTAATTCAATGAAAATTTTCACAAATACAAAGAAATTTTTCATTAATGCAATGTAAACTTTGCCATTTCATGGTTTCATTGATACACAATGCATTGATGGAATGAAAATATTTTTTTCTATAATAAAAGTAAAATATGTGAATGTTACGATAATGATATATACTTAACTTAACTCTTTGTCCCAAATTTCGGCAACATCGGACAATAAATGCGCTTTTTATGGCTCTGAAACCTTAAACCGAGAGATCGGTCTATGTGGCAGCTATATCCCAATGTGTACCGATCTGTGCCATATTTCAGAAATATGTCAGGGGGTTTAACCTAACTTCCTGTACCTAATTTTGGCGAAATCGGACAATAAATGCGCCTTTTATGGCCCCAAAAACTAAAACAGAGAGATCGGTCTATATGTCAGCTATATCCAAATCTGAACCGATCTGGGCCAAACTAAAAAGAAAAATATCGAAGGGCCTAAGACAACTCACTGTCCTAAATTTCAGCAATATCGGATAATAAATGTGGCTTTTATGGTCCCAAGACCCTAAATCGGAAGATCGGTCTATATGGCAGCTATATCCAAATCTGGACCGATCTGGGCCAAATTAACAAAGGATGTCGAAGGGTGTAACACAACTCACTGTCCCAAATTTCATCAAAATCGGATAATAAATGTGGCTTTTATGGCCCTAAGACCCTAAATCGGAGGATCGGTCTATATGGCAGCTATATCCAAATCTGAACCAATCTGAGCCATATTAATGGATGATATCGAAGGGCCTAAGTCAACGCACTGTCCCAAATTTCAGCAAAATCGGATAATAAATGTAGCTTTTATGGGCGTATAACCTTAAATCGGAGAATCGATCTATATGGCAGCTATATCCAAATCTGAACCGATCTGGGCCAAATCGAAGGGCTTAAGACAACTCACTGTCTTAAATTTCAGCAAAATCGGATAATAAATGTAGCTTTTATGAACCTCTGACCCTAAATCGGAGGATCGGTCTATATGGCAGCTATATCCAAATCTGAACCGATCTGGGCCAAAATGACGAAGGATGTGGAAGGACATAACACAACTCACTGTCTTAGCAAAATCGAATGATAAATGTGGCTTTTATTGGCCTAAGACCCTAAATCGGCGGATCGGTCTATATCAAGATATAGTCCGATTTAGCCCATCTTCGAACCTAACCTGCTTATAGACAAAAAAAGAGTCTGTGCAAAGTTTCAGCTCAATATCTCTATTTTTGAAGACTGTAGCGTAATTTCAACAGACAGACGGACATGTCTAGATCGTCTTAGATTTTTACGCTGATCAAGAATATATATACTTTATAGGGTCGGAAATGGATATTTCGATGTGTTGCAAACGGAATGACAAAATGAATATACCCCCATCCGTCGGTGGTGGGTATAAAAAGTATATATGTTTCGGACGATCGTAAAATTCTAAGACGATTTAACGATGTCCGTGTGTCTGTCCGTCCGTCTGTGGTAATCATTCTACAGGCTTCAAAAATTGAGATATTGAACTGAAATTTGGCACAGATAGGTCTTTCTGATGCACGCTGGTTAAGTTCTTGATCGGGCCGAAGCGAACCATATTTGGATATAGCTGCTATATAGACCGATGTTCCAATAAAGGGTCTAATGCCCATAAAAACTTCAATTTTCATCCGATTTTGCTAAAGTTTTAAACAGTGATTAGTTTTAGATCTCCCAAAATCTGACCTAAATATGGTTCAGGTCGGACTATATTTAGATATAGTCCTCATATATACCGATCTGCCGATTAAGGGTCTGAAGCCCATAAAAGCTATGTTTATTGTCCAATTTCACTGAAATTTGTAACAGTGGGTTATTTTAAGCCTCCTGACATCTGACCTAAGTATGGTTCAGATCGGGCTATATTTAGATATAGCTACCATATAGACCGATCTATTGATAAAGGGTCTGAAGCCCATAAAGGCTTTATTTTTTTCCGATTTCGCTAAAATTTAAAACAGTGGGTAGTTTTAAACCCTCTAATATAGGACCCAAAACTGGTTCAGATCGGACCATATTTAGATATAGCTGCCATATAGACCGATCAGCCGATAAAGGGTCTGAAGACCATAAAAGCTCTATTTTTTAGCCGATTTCGCTGAAATTTTAAACAGTGAGTAGTTTTAGGCCTACCAACATCTGGCCCAAATATGGTTCAGATCTATCTATATTTAGATATAGCTGCCTTATAGACCGCTCTACCGATAAAGGGTCTGAAGCCCATAAAGGCTTTATTTATTACCCGATTTCGCTGAAATTTTAAACAGAGGGTAGTTTTAGGTCTCCACCTCAAATATGATTTGGATCGGACTATATTTAGATAAAGCTGCCATATAGACCGATCTCCAAATAAAGGGTCTGAAGCCCATAAAGGCTTTATTTTGTATCCAATTTAACTGAAATTTGAAACAGTGGGTAGTGTTAGACCACCCGTTATCCGACCCAAATATGGTAAAAATAGGACTGTATTTAGATATAGCTGTCATATAGGCCGATATGCCGGTTAAAGGTCTGAAGCTCATATCCAAAAGTGACTTATATGACCACTCAATGTTCGTGCCAAATTTGGGTGCATAAGTTATCTAATTTTCATAGGATTGTGACGGCCGAACTTAATGCCTTTTTACTTGTTTTTTTATTGCAACAATCAAAAAATGAATTGAAAACTTCAAAAAAATTTCATATTACAATACTTTAATTAAATACACAGTTTTTCATTTATCTTTTTCAAAAACTTTATTTTATTATATTACGTTCGTAATTGGAGCTCTTTCAATTAAATACATTAATTAGACCGATTTTATTTTTTCTGCTTAGAATACCATTGACTGACTTCTGCAAACAAATTCGTGCATTGCATTTGCTTCCAAATACTTTTTCTTTAATTTCAAACCACTTCAATCATAAGTTTTTGTTCTCCCCTCCCTTAAATCCAATTTAACCCTTTTTTGCCTCTATTGGATTATGCTTTACAAGCCCTTTCGCAATGTCTGGCCATGTATAGATGCACACAAATCAATCAAAAATTCGTTAGACTTAATCAATTTTTATTAGACAGCTTCTTTGAGCACCCACCGCTGTCTCCAGCGCCAGCGCCATCGCCACCAACGCTAAGGGCTCTGTTTTCCTTGCTAAGTTAAGGCTGTCGTAAATGTTGTTCCCTTGCTTTATTTTTTCCTTTCTCACTCTTTCTGTGTAGTTTTCTCAGCAATTTACTATGCTTTTACACTAAATTACATTTTAATTAACCCTTTTTACTATAAACAAACCATCAGCCATACAGCCAGCCGTCCTTAGGAAGCAGCAAGCAGCCAGCTCGCTATACGTTTTGTGGGTTTTTTTTTTGCTATTGTATGACCACACGGACACTCCCAGGCGATTATTTTATAACAAGCGTATAAAAACCTTAAAAATACACATACACTCACACATACATAGACGCTACATCCTCATCATCGTCATAAGCTTACTCCTTGCTCTTCAGCCTAGACTTGAGAAAATTTCCGGCTTTTCACTTATGTTCGGTCTTTCTGTCGCCTCTAACAATGAATGCTTGATCTTTGTTGTTTATACAGCTTTGACGTTGCTTTTTCTTGTTTTCTCCTTCCTCTTTTCGGTTTCATTCTGTTTTCTGTTCTATAATTGCAATTTTCTTCAATGATTGTGCTTAATCCACCATATGATTAGGTATTTTCCAACACTTTGTAGCATGGTTAGACATGGCTGTTTGGTTGGTTTGGATGCTGTGCTACTCCTGCTGGCCTCACTATGGATGGGGTGCCCATGCTGTTTGTTTTCTTCCTAGGTACAGAGTGCAAAGTCCTCGTTTTTTCATTTTGACGGCCATGACAACAAATGATGGCAAACCACCACCCACGTTTTGCCATTCACTATGCCCCACTCGACAAGGTGTTTAAGGATTTGGCCACTTTGCTGCTTTAACCCTTGTCTGGGTGTCGTTTAGGCGACACACTTGATGTCGCATAGTGGGATGAGACAAAATCTATATATAAAAAACACATTTTTATAAAATTTTCAGTAAAGACAAAATTTTGAAGGAAATTTTTTGTAAAGACAAGCTTTATGAAATTTTCTCTTAAACAAAATTTTAATAAAATTTGCTCTAAGACAAAAAAATTCATATTTTTTTAAAAATATTTTTTTGACATTTTCTCTATTGACAAAATTTTTTCAAAAACAAAATAATGACAAATTTTCAAAAAAAAAAAGTTTTCGAAATCTTTTCTCAGAGAATTTATTTATGAACTTTTTTCCGGAAAAGAAGGTTATATAAAATTTTCTCTGAGGATAACATTTTTCTGAAATTTTCTATAAGATTTTTTTTTTTTGGTTTTTATGAGGATGTTTGACCTTAAATAATTTTTGCAAATTTTTGTATGGCTCCAGCTGTATGTCAATTGAAACAATTCTACCTTGGTTTTAATAAATTTTTTTTATAAAAAAAATTTCTAAAAATGTTTGTAAAATTTTTCGCACAGACAAAATTTTTATGAAATTTTTCCTAAAAACATTTTTATGAAATTTTCAGAAAGATTTATGAAAACACACCTAATATGGTTGACAAGTTTTCTAACCAAAGAAGAAACGCGTCCCATAGTGGTTGGTGTGTGTTGCTAACTTTGGCTTTCCTTTTCCATTTGCATCTCCGATCATTCAGAGAAACAAACAAAACTTGTAAAATTTAATGATCTCGCCCTAACAGGCAAAAAACTTAAAAAAATTTTTTCTAAAGACAAAATTTTTATTAAATTTTCATTTAAGATACATTTTTATGAAATTTTTTTTTTAAGACAAAAATTTTATGAAATTTGTTGTTGTTCTATTTGTAAACAAAAACAGATTGCCCTTTGGTCTGCAGCCGGTCAATATCCGATTGTACGTCAAAGTGATTAATCAATTTGACAAAGGTGTTGATGAGAATTCATGGCGTATGCGAAATCATGATCCACTAGCCAGTCAAAGTGTTTTAATAATAACACACACTTGCCCAACTTTTATAAGTTCTTTGTTATGCTATGCTTAGAAAGGATTGAATATGATCTTGAGCTGGAAGAAGTTCGAAAAATCACATCAAAATGTTTGGTTATTTTTCTAAAGTCAAAATGTTATGACATGATGGGACAAGACCAAGTTTTTAAAACAGGTTTCCGATCGGATACCTGAGACGACACTTGAGGTCGAGTACTAGGCACTGCTTCCAGCGGCACAGTCTTGGACTGGCGGAACCCTAGTATTGCCATCTGTAAGATCATGTTACACAGATGGATCAAAGCTAAAGAACCGAGTGGGCCTGGGGATTTACTTTGAGATCCCAGGGACTAAGATCTGTTTTGGACTGCCTGACCATAATACGGTGCTAGAGGCGGAGATCCGGCCGATCACGGAATGCGTGAGTTGGTGCAGTACTAACGCGAGTATGTCGAGGGTGAACATCTTTACGGACAGTAAAATTGCCATAAGGGCAATAACAACTAGCTCGGTAAGGTCACAAACGATCTTGCAGTGTAAGAAGGAGATTAACGCCTTCTCTGGAATGGCACAATCCGCATCCTTTGTGTGCCGAACCATAACGGAGTAAGGGGTTATGAAAGGGCAGACGATTTGGCAGTTAAGGCCAGAGGACAGCCGTCAATAAACTTGGTTAACCCGATGTCTTTCGGGTCGTCGAAGTCCGAGTTAAAGGCATAGGCGACGAACGCGAACACTGTGGAACAGCAAAGCAATCGGTAGAAGGGGAAATCCTATAGGGTGATCCGGATCGTGGGAGCACGAGGCCATTACTGAAAGGAAAAGAAGGAGGTCAGTGTAGCTATTGGTGTCAACACGGGACACATAGTCAGGTAAGTGCGGCAAGTGATAGCGTGTGTAGGGCATGTTGTCTAGAACAAAATTTTATAAATTTTGCGCTAAACAAAAAATAATTTCTTTGTGAAGACAAAATTTTGATAAAAGATTTTCTATTCTTTTATAGGGAGAACATTTTTAATAAACTATCTCAAAATTATATTTTTTTTTAAATATTTGCTACCATTTTCTCTAAGCATAAAATGCTTATTTAATTTTGGTTTCAAACTAAATTTCGATGAAAATGTTGCCAAAATTTAATGCAATTTTCACAAAAGATTAAACTTTTAAGAACACAAGATTTATGAATATTTTAAACAAAAATTTATGAAATTTTCTCTAAATATTTATGAATTTTTTTCTACAAACAAAATCTTTGTAAAATTTTCTATAGTCAAAATTTTTTTAAATTTGATTAAGTGCAAATTTACCCATTAACATTCCATTAAGGAAAAGAGGCAAACTTCTCATATATCAATGAGTACCGCCCGATTCAATTTTAAGCTGAATGATAAGGGACCTCTTTGTGGAGAAGGTTTTACATTGCAGCCATAGTAGACGGTGGAGGCCACCGTAGCGCAGAGGTTAGCACGTCCGCCTATGACGCTGAACGCCTGGGTTCGAATCCTGGCGAGACCATGAGAAAAAATTTTCAGCGGTGATTTTCCCCTCCTAATGCTGGCAACATTTGTGAAGTACTATGCCTTGTGAAACTTCTCTCCAAAGAGGTGTCGCACTGCGGCACGCCGTTCGGACTCGGCTATAAAAAGAAGGCCCCTTATCATTGAGCTTAAACTTGAATCGGACTGCACTCATTGATATGTGAGAAGTTTTCCCCTGTTCCTTAGTGGAATGTTCATGGGCTAAATTTGCACATTTTGCCATAGTAGACGGTAAAGTACCTCACAAATGCATTAGGAAATGTTGTTAGACATTCTCGCCAGGATTCGGAACCCAGGCGTTCAGCGTCATAGGTGCACACACTAACCTCAGCGCTATGGTGGCCACCCAAATTTGGTAGAAAAAACAAAATTTTTTCTTGGGACAACATTTTTTTGAAATTTCTTTTAAAATCAAATATTTATAAAATTTTTATACTCTTTCTAACATTTCGGCCGGTATCTCACGAATAGATGCTTCAAGGTTGTCTTCCAATGCATCAATTGAAGCTGGCTTGTCTGTTTAAATATGAGCTTCATTATAGCTCCACAAAAGTAGTCCAAAGGCGTTACATCGCACGTTCTAGGCGGTCAATTGACAGGTTCCGAACGTGAAATAAAATGTTCACCGAACTCGCCTCTCAATAAGTCCATTGTTACGCGTGCTGTGTGGCATGTGGCACCGTTTTGTTGAAACCACATGTTATGCAGACCAAACTCTTGCATTTTGTGCAAAAAAAATTTGGATATCATCTCACGGTAGCTCTCACCATTGACAGTTACGTTACGATTCGCATCGACTTTGAAGAAGTACGGTCCAATGATGCCACCAGACCATAAACCGCACCAAACGTTGACCTTTTCAGGATGCATTGATAGCTCTTGCAATGCTTCTGCTTGATCTTCACTACAAAGTCAACAATTTTTTGCTTATTTACATACCCATTGAGCCAAAAATGAGCTTCGTCCTAAAATGGAAGAAACGGGCGATGAACTTTCTTAACAGAGCATACATTTTGATAATAAAATGCAATTATTTGAAAGCGTTCTAGGTTTGCAAGGCGATTCTTGGTTAAATTGTAGAACTGTGAAGATGTTTGATAGTGAAACAAAAAAACCAGAACGTGCGTTTCAGTGTTGCCAAAAAGTTAATAGCTAAAAATCGCCCTTTATAATGTCTCGGTTTTTTTTTGAAAAACTCATTTTGTATTTTTCTTACATCATCCCACTGTGCCTGGTACTTCCGCTTTACTGTTAATATAATTTTTCTGCTGCGAAGGGTTTTTCATATTTTGTTTGGCATTTAATCTCAATAAAATAATTGTCATTTATTACCACACAATGTTGGTACAATGATTGCCTTGGTCTCATATCAACATTAGCAGCAGACTTACAACCCACCACTGCCACAGTAAGTGACAGGACTCTCTCTCCGCACGATGAAGAGCCAACATATGTTTTATTTCCCATCATAATAATTTGGTGTCTGCCATCAAATTAAACTTGGAATATTTTGTGTAGTCTTTGGCAATGTCGTTGTTGCTGTTTCCATTTTCCGATTTCCGCTTTCCGTTTTTTGGCATTTATGTTGTTGCGGCATGTAATTTGCCAAGTGTCAAATTGTTTCAGGACGAGTATTATGATAATCTACCGCATAATTTCAAGATTAATGTTTTTGTTTAGGGATTGTGTCTGCAGATAAGTAAGCAATAAGGAGATGGGGTGTGACAGAAACAAGACAGCAAAATAATTGAATTAGCAAACTGAGGATAGGAAATGATGGATATTTTGCAAGAAAAAGTATGCAATAATGCTGAAAGACAACTTTTGGAAAGGGGATCGTTTAAAATCAAAACTTCTTTAAATAAAATCAAGTTCGGCGGAAGAAGCCGAAAACATATGAGTACGCTTCTGTTTAATAGTATTGGGTTGCCCAAAAAGTAATTACGGATTTTTCATATAGTCGGCGTTGACAAATTTTTTTTACAGCTTGTGACTCTGTAACTGCATTCTTTCTTCTGTCAGTTATCAGCTTTTACTTTTAGCTTGCTTTAGAAAAAAAGTGTAAAAAAAGAATATTTGATTAAAGCTCATTCTAAGTTTTATTAAAAATGTATTTACTTTCTTTTAAAAAATCCGCAATTACTTTTTGGGCAACACAATAGTTAATGACCTAATTCTTCCTTTATATCTGTTATGAGCTCTTTAGCGCTATGAAAGTTATAGGTTAGAATGTCAACCTATGAAGTCCCACGCCTGAATTCGTATACGGGAAACAACTTCAGAAAAAATTTTCAGGTGTAATATTTCACTCACAAATTCTGTCGAATTTTTTGAGGTATTCTCTAGGTTAGGTTAGGTAAGAGTGGCAGTCCTTCACAGACTCACTTAGACAATTTTAGGTCCATTGTGATACCACAGTAGCAACAGATCAAGCCTTCTGGCGGGAATCGAACCCTCGACCGCTGCACTGGTAATCCAAGCACGCTACCAACTCGGCTATCTGTGTGCCTATATTTCTCTATAAAGGAGAAACCTTAGTGTTGAGCTAACAACTTTAATATAAGTGGGCTCATATCCCCTGTTCTTAAATGTTATGTTTTTGGGAAAAATTTATTATCTTCTTATATATAAAATTTAATTTTTGATTGTTTGTCGGTTTGTTTGTTTGTTCCGTATAGACACACAAACGGCTGAATCGATTACCTTGAAATTTTCACAGTTGTGTAGGTTGGTCTGTAAGGAAACATAAGCTATATAATTTTTTGGTATCAGGAGGGGGCGGACCCTCCCCCTTTGCCCCAAAAGTACTATCCAAAAATAAAAGTGGACCGATCGGGACAATATGGGATTCCAATGAAAGGTATTCAAGAGTAGAATACGAATTTCATAATAAAAGTTGGGTCCAAGTACCTGGGGGTCTGCCCCAGCCCAAAACCCCTTAAAATAGGTTTATTTGACGATCATGACAATATGGGACTCAAATGAAAGGTATTCGGGAGTAGATTACGAATATGGTCAGGAAGTAGGAACAGGTTTTATAATTCATTGATAACGGAAGGGGGTGGACCCTCCACCGTTATCCCAAAAACACCACCCAAAATCAAAAGTGTACCTATAAGGACAATATGGATATCAAATGAAAAGTATGCGGGAGTAGATAACGAATCTGGCATACAAATTCATGTCAAAGTATAGGGGGTTACCCCACCCCCACAAAAACGCCCAAAATAAGCACATTAGCCAATCACGGATATATGGGACTCGGTTTGTTTGTTCCGTATAGAGTGAAAAACGGCAGAACCGATTTTCTCGAAATGTTAGCATATTTTGTAGTTTGGTCTGGAAGGATACATAGGCTTTACAATTTTTCGGTATCGGAACGAGGACGAACCCTCCCTCCTTATGCCAAAAACACAACTCAAAATCAAAAGTGGACCGATCGGGACAATATAGGTATCAAATGAAAAGTATTGGAGAGTAGAATACGAATATGGTATTAAAATTTGAGTCTTAGTACCCATCGGGCCGCACCAAAAAGACATATTGGACGTTCATTTTAATATGGGGCTCAAATTAAAGGTATTCGGGAGTAGATTTCGAATCGAATTCAAAATCAGATCGAAGTATAGGGGGTCATGCCAACCCTCAAAAACGCTATTAGACCCATTATGACTATATGATGCCTGGCTGAACCGATTTTCTTAAAATGTTCATAGATTGTGTATGTTTGTCTGGAAGGAAACATAGGCTATATAATTTTTAGAAAGCGGATGGAGGCGGACCCTCCCCTTTACCGCTAAAACGCCACCCATATTCAAAAGTGGTCCGATGGGCACAATAAGGGTATCAAATGAAAGGTATTGGAGACCAGAAGACGAATATTTTATTAAAATTTGGGTTCAAGTACCCAGGGGGCTCAAGTACCCAGGGGGGCGCAGGTACCCAGGGGGACTCAAGTACCAATCCCCCCGCCCCCTCCCAACCACAAAACTCCTCTAAACAGATATATTCGAAGTTCATGTCATTTAAACTCAATGATAAGGCACATTTTTTGTTATAGCCGAGCCCGAACGGCGACCCGCAGTGCGACACCTATTTGGGGTGAATTCTTTAAATGACCATGCGTGTCATTGTACCTCGCAAATGTCGCCAACATTAAGAGGGGATAAACACCGCTTTGTCCGATGTTCTCGCCAGGATTCGAACGCGTTCAGCGTCATAGACTACAATGGCAAGAATTCGATATCCGCATTCAGGGCGAAGTGTTCCCACCCTAAAAAGATATTAGAGAGTTAGAGAAGGCGCAGAGGAGCGGGCCCGGGTCAGCTAGTTACTGTATAAAAACCACTAAACGAGGAAGTCTTTCAGTTTGTTTCCCTCAAAAATCGAAAAAGGTTTTTTAATCCAACCAAATTTTTTCACCTTTTATACCCTCCACCATAGGATGGGGGTATACTAATTTCGTCATTCTGTGTGTAACACCTCGAAATATGCGTCTAAGACTCCATAAAGTATATATATTCCTGATCGTCATGTCATTTTAAGTTGATCTACCCCGGTCCGTCCATCTGTCCGTACGTCCGTCCGTTCGTCCGTCCGCTAGTCTGTCGAAAGCACGCTAACTTTCAAAGGAATAAAGCTAATTCTCGTCCGATTTAAATAAAATTTTGCACGTAGTGTTTTGGTAGCACTTCCAACAACAACGCTAAGTATGATTTTAATCGGTCCATGGTTTGATATAGCTGCCATATAAATCGATCTTGGGTATTGACTTCTTGAGCCTCTAGAGGGCGTAATTTTTGTCCAATTTGACTTAAATTTTGCGCGTGGTGTTTTGTTGTCACTTTCAATAACTGTGCTAAGTATGGTTCAAATCGGACCATGTTTTGATATAGCTGTCATATAAACCGATCTTGGATCTTGACTTCTTGAGCCAATAGAGCGCGCAATTCTCAACCGATTTGGCTGAAATTTTGCATGAGGTGTTTTGTTATGACTTCCAGTTACTATGCTAAGTATGGCGCAAATCGGTACATCACCTGATATAGCTGCCATATAAACCGATCAGGGATCTTGACTTTTTGAGCCTCTTTAGTGCGCAATTCTCATCCGATTTGGCTGAAATTTTGCAAAAGGTGTTTTATTATGACTTCCAATAACTGTGCTGAGTATGGCGCAAATCGGTACATAACCTGATATAGCTGCCATATAAACCAATCTAGCAACTTGACTTCTTGAGCGTCTATTCTCATCTGATTTGGCAGAAATTTTGTACAACGGCTTCTCTCATGACTTTCAAAATACGCTTCTAATAATATGGTCTGAATCGATCAATAGCTTGATATAGCTCCCATTTGCTTCTTTTATTTTGGTATTACTTCCAATCTTTGTGCGAAGTATGGTCCAAATCGCTCTATAACCTGGTATAGGTGCCATATAAAGCGATTTTGGGTTTTGACTTCTTGAGCCGCTAGAGGGCGCAATTCTCATCCGATTTGGCTAAAATTTCGAATGAGGTGTTTTGGTATGACTTCCGAAAACTGTGATCAGTATGGCGCAAATCGGTACATAACCTGATATAGCTGCCATATAAACCGATCTGGGTCCTTGACTTCTTGAGCCTTGAACATTTCGAACAACGGCTTCTCCCATTGCCTCAACATACGTGTCCAATATAGTCGGAATCGATCTATATCTTGATACAGCTCCCATATAAACCGATCTCCCGATTTTGCTTCTTGAGCCCCTACAAGGCTCAAGTTTTATCCGAATAAACTGAAATATTACACAAGGACTTCTACAATGTTCAGCATTCATTTATGGTCCGAATCGGACTATAACTTGATGTAGCTTCAATAGCATAACAGTTCTTATTCAATATTCTTTTTGCCTAAAAAGAGATACCGCGCATAGAACTCGACAAATGCGATCAATGGTGGAGGGTATATACGATCCGGCCCGGCCGAACTAAGCACGCTCTTACTTGTATGTTTTAAGATTCGCACAATTTTTTGGAAAATATTTCTCTTAAATTTACTACGATTTTTCTAAATTTCACCATATGTAAAACATTTCAAGTATTTTCTCTATCTTTGATTCACCCAGTTTTTCACCCCTTCTGTGTCAAGCCAAATGAAATTATTTGAAAATCCAATTTGCCGTTATGGACCCCAGTCAATTATCATATGAAACATGGTTTTTCATTTATTTTACGCGTAAATTGGGTTTATGCAAATGTGATGTTATAAGCACTCTGCGAAATTAAATGAAATTTGATTTGTGCGCATTTTTTTCATTAAAATGCCGCTTAAAAATAAATAATTTCCCCCATCCGCAGTCCCCCGTGAAAAGGGGGAGGATAATTTCCCCCCTCTACACCTTGCCCCACCAATCAAATTCAATACAATTCATGGCAAATTGACCCAACAAACACCACGATGATGAGGTTTGGGCAGATGGCAGATAAATGGGTGGCGGCTAGAAGCGAATGCTCGTTACCTGATATTGGCAGAACTTGTCAAATTAATCCCCTGAGATGTCATTTTCTTGGCGGTGGCTATGATTGTCAATGTTGATAACATTAGATATTAACATTACTAGAGGGGTTCTCAACACACAAAAAACGAAAGCAATTGCTAATAATATTTGTGGGAACACTTTATTTCATACATAAATTGGTCCTAATGCCTTTTGGGTTGTTGCTGCTTTTGTTGCCCAAATTGGTCACTTAGGTAATTTGGTTTATTGTAAACAAAAATTCTATTAGGCTGATGAAATTCTAAGAGTTTGGGGAATTCTCAGGAAATTGTATGGGCTCATACACAGCCTATGAGTTATCGTAATAGGATTTGAGAGTGTTTAGGTATGTGTGAGCAAGGATTTTTTTCTTGCTTACAGGGGGTGACATGGTATGTTTTGATAATTCCACATATGAATAATTCTTAAGGACACGTGCCCTATATTAAACGAAAATACCGAGAAAAATCAAAGCAACTTATAAACAGAACATATTGTTGCCTTCATTCATCTTTTACCACAAAGTAAGAGCTTCTGGCGGAAAATAAGTACAATACGATGGGCATATAAATTATATATTCAGTTTGTTACATTAACCCATTAACGACGAATGGGTAGACAAATACCCAGGAATAGAGCTGTCTTAGAAAATTTCTAACTTACGTTAAGAAAGAAAAGGGTGGGCGAATACAACTAGTTTAAAAACATTTTCCCGTCATATAAAGTCATGTTTTGGAAGAAAATCGGCTTGTCGAAAGTTGATATTTGATAGCTCAAAAAATCAAACAAAACATTTTCTCAAAATTCCTAAGAGTGCGATTACTGGAAACCGTTTTAGTGTCTGGTGGCATTTGATGGATTCTATATTAAAATTAAAATAAAATAAAATAAATAAATTAAAATGAAATAAATAAATAAAATAAAATAAAAAAATAAAAATATAAAAAATAAAAATATAAAAAATAAAAATATAAAAAATATAAATAAAAATAAATGACATAAAATAAATAAAAATAAAATAAAATAAGATAAACATAAAATAAAATAAAATAAAATAAAAATAAATTAAAATAAAATAAAATAAAATAAAATAAAATAAAATAAAATAAAATAAAATAAAATAAAATAAAATAAAAAAAAATAAAATAAAATAAAATAAAATAAAATAAAATAAAATAAAATAAAATAAAATAAAATAAAATAAAATAAAATAAAATAAAATAAAATAAAATAAAATAAAGTAAAATAAAATAAAATAAAACAAAATAAAATTAAATTAAATAAAATGAAATAAAATAAAAATAAAATAAAACAAACCATAATACAATAAAACGAAATCAAATAAAAACAAGTAAAAATGTATTAAGTTCGGCCCGGCCGAACTTTGGATACCCACCACCTCGGGTATATATGAAAACCCTCTTTCGTCACAATCCGGTGAAAATTGGAAAACTTATATACTCAAATTCTACACGGATATCTTATATACCCTCCACCATGGATCGCATTTGTCAAGTTCTTTTCCCGGCATCTCTTCTTAGGCAAAACAGGATATAAGAAAAGATTTGCTCTGCTATTAGAGCGATATCAAGATATGGTCTTGTTTGGACCTCAATTAAATTATATGTTGGTGACCTGTGTAAAATGTCAGCCAATTCGAATAAGAATTACGCCCTTTGGAGGCTCAAGAAGTAAAATAGAGAGATCGATTTATATGGGAGCTGTATCGGGCTATAGACCGATTCAGACCATAATAAACACGTATGTTGATGGTCATAAGAGAATCCGTTGAACAAAATTTCAGGCTAATCGGATAATAATTGCGCACTCTAGAGGCTCAAGAATTCAAGATCCTAGATCAGTTTATATGGCAGCTATATCAGGTTATGAACCGATTTGAACCTTATTTGACACAGTTGTTGAAAGTAAGAATAAAACACGTCATGCAAAATTTCAGCCAAATCGGATGAGAATTGCGCCCTCTAGTGGCTCAAGAAATCAAGTCCCCAGATCTGTTTACATGACAGCTATATCAGGTTATGGACTGATTTCAACCATACTCAGCACAGTTGTTGAAAGTCATAATAAAACACCTCACGCAAAATTTCAGCCAAATCGGATAAGAATTGTGCCCTCTAGTGGCTCAGGAAATGAAGACTCGAGACCGGTTTATATGGCAGCTATATCAGGTTATAGACCGATTTGAACCATACTTGGCACAGATGTTGGATATGATAACAAAACAAGTCGTGCAAAAATTCAGTCAAATCGGATGAGAATTGCACCCTCTAGAGGCTGAAAAATCAAGGCCCAAGATCGGTTTATATGGCAGCTGTATCAAAACATGGACCGATTTGACCCATTTTATTTTTACAATCCCAACCGACCTATACTAATAAAAAGTATTTGTGCAAAATTTCAAGCGAACGAACTCCTTCGAAAGTTAGCGTGCTTTCGACAGACAGACGGACGGACAGACTGTCGGACAGACGGACGAACATGGCTAAATCGACATAAAATGTCACGACGATCAAGAATATGTATACTTTATGGGGTCTCAGACGAATATTTCGAGTAGTTACAAACAGAAGGATAAAATTAGTATACCCCCATCCTACGGTGGAGGGTATAATAAGTCACTGTTGAATTTTGTTTTTCAAATTTCAACAAAATCGGGTAATCAATAAAGGTTTTATGAGCTTCAGGCCCTTAATTGCCACATCGGTCTATATGACATCTATATCTTAATATAGTTCGATCCAAATCATATTTGGGACGGATGTTGGGAGAACTAAGACTACCCACTGTTTCCAATTTCAGCGAAATCGGGTAATAAATAGAGCTTTTATGGGCTTCAAACCCTTTATTGGCAGATCGGCAGCTATATCTAAATATAGTCTGATCTAAACCACATTTGGGTTCTATGTTAGCAGGCGTAAAACCATTCAATGATTCAAATATCAGCAAAATGGGTTAAAAACTAAAGCTTTTATGGGCTATAGACCCTTTTACTGGTGATCGATCAATATGGCAGATATATCTAAATATAGTCCGATCTAAACCACATTTGGGCCCTATGTTAGGAGGCATAAAACTTCTCAATTTTTCAAATTTCAGCAAAATGGGTTAAAAACTAAAAGTTTCATGGGCTTTAGACCGTTTAACTGGTGATCGGTCTATATGGCAGCTATATCTAAATATAGTCCGATCTGAACCACATTTGAGTCATGTGTTAGGAGGCGCAAAACAACTTACTTTTTCAAATTTCAGCGAAATCGGGTGAAAACTAAAGCTTTTATGGGCTTTAGACCTTTTATCTGGAGATCGGTCTATATGGCAGCTATATCTAAATATAGTCCGATTTGACCCATATTTTTGGGCCAGATATCAGGAGGCTTAAGATAATCCTCTGTTTCAAATTTCAGCGAAATCGGGTAATAAATAAAGCTTTTATGGGCCTAAGACCCTAAATCGGCGGTTCAGTCTATATGGCAGCTATAACCAATTCTGTACCGATCTGGGCCAAATTGAAGAAAGATGTCAAGTGGCCTACTACACAACTCACTGTCCTAAATTTCAGCAAAATCGGATAATAAATGTGGCTTTTGTGGGCCTAAGACCCTAAATCGTCGGATCGGTCTGTATGGGAGCTATATCAAGATATAGTCCGATATAGCCTATCTTCGAAGTTAACCTGCTCATGGGCAAAAAAAAGAATCTGTGCAAGGTTTCAGCTCCATATCTCTATTTTTAAAGACTGTAGCGTGATTTCGACAGACAGACGGATGGACATGGCTAGATCGTCTTAGATTTTTACTCTGATCAAGAATATATATACTTTATAGGGTCGGAAAGGTTATGTGTTGCAATCGGAATGACAAAATGAATATAAACCCATGCTTCGGTGGTGGGTATAATAATCGGACGAAAATGTTCACGATTTAATTAAATTTTTTTGGGCGAGATGAATCTTTTTAGTTACTGTAAACCACACAAAAAGCGCTCGTATGTCAAAACGTTCTGTATACGTATAACCTCAAAAATGTCAAGCTGTCAGTTGGCAGATTTCAACACAAGGGTTCTTCAATCCCGAAATATAAAAGGCAATTCAATTTGAATTAATTTTCTTTTTGAATGTAAGTTTTAGCCGATTATTGGCTTAGGTGTACGTCCATAATACCATGGGGCGGATTAATATCCTCACCCTCTTTTCAACCTAACCTAAGTTAAGTTTTTAATTTGAGCTATGCTACAATGTAATACGATTTTTGGCCCTGGTGGCTTCTGTATTACAACTGGAATGGAATAAATAAATCCGGACATATTCCCTCAATGACGACCAAACCCAAGAAGAAGGGTGTCTGAAATTCTGCCTTGCTGAAAAACTCAATATTTTAAATAATATTTGCAAATTTTGTGAAATTTGTTTTTTCTCTTTGAATTAAGAAGCTGTCAATTGGCATTAGCAAACTCTTAAAATTTCCTCTATCTGGTATGGTTTATAACGACAAAAAAAAACCCCAAAATGACAGACATGGGAATTTAATTGAGATATGTTTTCCATGAATGAATTTAAGAACAAAATACCTTCATCATCACCGAGAGGCAAGCAGAGTATATACAGAGATATGAATTTCAGTTAAGAGGCTTACATGATGTATGACATTGGCTTACACATGTCAAAATAAATTTTGCCAAAAAATACAATTTATCCATTCATAAAGGAATGGGAGAAGATATTTGTTTCTGGTTTTGTTCTTTTTTTTTATTAAGAATATCCTTAATTCATATTTTCTGGCCATGAAATTAGTGTTAGCAGTGTTTCTACGTTTTATGACAAGAAATTAATTTTGATTAAGTGCTAATTAATCACTTCCCCTCCATTTGGCAACGTCTAAATAGGCATTTATGTTAATTAGCTTGTTTCAGTCTCATAATTTATTTATTCTTTCATAATTGTTTGGTATGCATAATGAGGTGATTTTTCTATGGTCCCAGAAAATTATGATTATTAAGTTGTTATATGGCCGTCGCTTATTATCATGCTTGGGTTAGTCAGCTAAGCTGAGAGGGGGTCTGCTGGCCTTCATCTATTGCATGGAACACGCAAATTCTAATTAAGTTATCAAACTAAAAATGTCAAAATCAAAGGTAACAACAAATTAATTAACGCACACAATTCCCTTCCTGCTTTCCGATCGAATTAGGCTAAGTCAAGGGTTGTAACATCAAGGAAACAAGGAAATTTATGGAGAATGGCTATAGTTTATGGAGAAAATATGGAAATTTGTTAAAGTTGAATGTCACAAGAAATTATGGCAAAAAAAAAAAATGGTAAAGAAAACTTGTTAAAATTACTTCCTTTAAAGGTCAAAATAAGTACATTCTGTATAAAGTAACTCAAACTCCGCTAAAGCTTGTATTATACGACAAGACTTGTCATAGGTATTGTCAAAAATAGCATATCTGAAAGTTGTGGACAGTTGTGTGATACATACGAAAAATTTAATATCACAAATGGATATTGAAATTATTGTGGTATGCAACTTTATCGATTAAATCGATCTTTAATTTCATCGAACATACATGTAGACACTTGTCTTAAAACAAGTAAAAAGGCGTTAAGTTCGGCCGAACTTTGGATACCCACCACCTCGGGTATATATGTAAACCATCTTTCATCAAAATCCGGTGAAAATTGCATACCTTATGTCCCATAGCAGTTATATCGAAATATGTTTCGATGTGGAGCAAATACTAATTAGTACAGTAGCTATACCTAAAAATAAACCGATCTGAACGGAGGGTGTCGAAGGGCCTAAGACAACTCACTGTCCCAAATTTCAGCAAAATCGGAGAATAAAAGTGGCTTTTATGGGCCTAAGACCCTAAATTGGAGGATCGGTCTATATGGCAGCTATATCAAAATCTTGGCCGATCTGAGCCATATTAAAGGAAGATATCGAGGGGTCTAAGACAACTCACTGTCCCAAGTTTCACCCATATCGGATAGTAAATGTGGCTTTTATGGGCCTAAGACCTTAAACAGAAGGATCTGCCTATATGGCAGCTATATCCAAATCTAGACCGATCTGGGCCAAATTGACAGAGGGTATTGAGGGGCCTAACACAACTCACTGTACCAAATTTCAGCAAAATCGGATAATAAATGTGGCTTTTATGGGCCTAAGACCCTAAATCGGAGGATCGGTCTATATGGCAGCTATATCCAAATCTGAACCGATCTGTGCCAAATTGAAGGAAGATGACGAAGGGCCTAAGAAAACTCACTGTCCCAAATTTCACCAGAATCGGATAAAAAATGTGCCTTTATGGGCCTAAGACCTTAAATCGGAGGATCGGTCTATATGGCAGCTATATCCCAATCTAGACCGATCTGAGCCAAATTGACGGAGGATGTCGAGGGGTTTAACACAACCCACTGTCCTGAATTTCAGCAAAATCGGATAAAAAAATTTGCTTTAAAGGGCCTGAGACCCTAAATCGGAGGACCAGTCTATTTGGCAGCTATATCCAAATCTCAACCGATCTGGGCTAAATTGACAAAGGATGTCAAAGGGCTTAACACAACTCACTGTCACAAATTTCATCAAAATCCGATAGTAATTGCGGCTTTTATGGGTCTAGGACCCTAAATCGGATGATCGGTCTATATGGCAGCTATATCCCAATCTGGACCGATCTGTGCCAAATTGGCGAAGGATAGTGAAGGGCCTAACGCAACTCACTGTCCCAAATTTCATAAAAATTGGATAATAAATGTGGCTTTTATTGGCCTAAGACCCTAAATCGTCGGATCGGTATATATGGGGGCTATATCAAGATATAGTCCGATAAAGCCCATCTTCGAACTTAACCTGCTTATGGACAAAAAAAAAGAATCTGTGTTAAGTTTCAGCTCAATATCTCTATTTTTGAAGACTGTAGCGTGATTTTAACAGACAGACGGACAGACGGACGGGCATGTCTAGGTCCTCTTAGATTTTTACGCTGATCAAGAATATATATACTTTATAGGGTGGGAAATGAATATTTGGAAAAGGAAAAGGATAAAAAGGAAAAGAAGTGTATAGCAATTCAATAACATAAGAGGATGTTCGTTAAAAAGTGTGGATTACACTACATACAGTCCCAATAGGGAAAATTGGGCAGCGGACGCTGTACATATTTGAGAATGCTTAATCCTCCATCTACACGGATGGTTCTAAGAGGAGTCGGAATCTGGTTTGTATATCAAGTACTATGCCTTTAATATCGTCATCTCATTGAGACTGTAGGAATAGGGCTTGGTCTTTCAAACGTAGGTCTGTACCATACAATTAACGCTACCGAAGTTCTTGGCTGGAACTTTCGCCATCGATACTCAGGTTTAAGGTGGTGTGAGGAGAACACCACACCAAAGTATGATGTCGCACAGTGGGATAAATTCGAAAAACTAGCAAAAAATCGGCGAGATATCTCTTAAAAAAATAAAATCGTTAGAGCTTAGGTGCACACGAAATTCCTTGCAAAAATTCATATAAGCATTACGAAAAAAAGCATGACAGTTTGTCATTTTTTAAGAGCTATAGGAAATTTTTCAAAAAAAAAAAAAACACATAAAATTCAGAAAAATCCATGGAATCTTTTTTTGAATCTATAGTACTATCCATATTATTTAATATTTGAAGATTATTTCATGCAAATGTTGACCATGACTGCGCCTCAAATGGTCCATCCGCTTAGTACAACATTTGGCCGGTATCTCACGAATCAATGCTTCAATGTTGTCTCCCAATGCGTCAATTGAAGAGGGCTTGTCTGCATAGACATGAGCTGAAACATAGCCCCACAAAAAATAGTCTAAAGGCTTTAAATCCCACTATCTAGGCGGTCAATTGACTGGTCCCGAATTTGTAATAAAATGTTCCCCGAACTTGCATTTCAAGAAGTCCATTATTACGCGTGCTTTGTGGCATGTGGCACCGTCTTATTGAAACCACATGTCATACAAGTCAAGCTCTGGCATTGTGGGCAAAAAAAAAATGTTATACATCATCACACGGTAGCGCTCACCATTCACAGTTACGTTACAATTCGCAACATCTGTTAAGAAGTACGGTCCAATGATGCCACCAGCCCATAAACCGCACCAAACTATGACTTTTTCTGGATGCATTGGTAGCTCATGCCATGCTTCTGCTTGATCTTCACTACAAAATCATTAATTTTACTTATTTACATACTCATTGAGCCAAAAATGAGCTTCGTCGCTCAATGGAAGAAGCGCGCGATGAACTTTCTTAACAGAGCACGCATTTTGATAATAAAATTCAATAATTTGCAAGCGTTGTTCGTTTGTAAGACGATTCAGCGTTAAATTGTAGACCAAATTAAAGATATTTGACAGTGAAACAAAACACGAAACGTGCATGAGTTGTTTAACACAGTGTTGCCAAAAAAGACAACATTTTTATGGAACTTGGCCCAAATCGGTCCAGATTTGGATATAGCTGCCATATAGACCGATCTCTCGGTTTTAGGTTTTAGGGCCATAAAAGGAGCATTTATTGTCCGATGTCGCCGAAATTTGGGACAGTGTGTTGTGTAAGGCTCTTCGACATTTTTCTGCAACTTGGCCCAAATTGGTCCAGATTTGGATATAGCTGCCATATAGACCGAAATCTCGATTTAAAGTCTTGACCCCATTAAAAGGGGCATTTATAATCCGATTTCACTGAAATTTGACACAGTGACTTATGTTAGGCTTTTCGACATTCGTGTCGTATATGGTTCAGATTGGTTAATTTTTAGATATAGCTACTAAAAAGACCAATATTTTGTTATACACAATTAAGCAATGACTTTTACTTATTAGTATTCGGTCCAAATCGGAACATATTTCGATATAGCTTCTATGGGGCATAAGGTATGAATTTTTCACCCGATTTTGACGAAACGTAGTTTACATATATACCCGAGGTGGTGGGCATCCAAAGTTCGACTCGACCGAACTTACCGCCTTTTTACTTGTTGTATGTTGTGAAGAACCCCACGCTTTTTTGTATCAATTATTAGTAAATTGTTAAGTCAAAAGATGGTTCTTTAGAAAATCTGCTTTTACTTAAAAAAAAAGTGGTAGTCCATCAAATGTTGAAAGCCCTTAACCTTACTATTTCCACACAGTTCACTTGACTCTTCATGTTTTCCTTTGTTCGAGTATATGCCCCGCACATTATCTCAATATAATTGTAATGTTTGACATTGTTGTGAAATTTCCTAAGCGAGTTTGATTCAATTTGAACGCTTAAATGCTCTTTAATGAGTTGCACATCTGTTCACCAAAAATACATGTTTCACTTCTTGCAACTTTTGATGGCAGGCACATCTCATAAGGGTTCATATGCCATGCAATATGACTAGGCAAGGCCAGGCAACCACCAAGTGTTGAATGCTTCAATTATTCACTCACTCACACTTGAAGTGCTGCTACTCAGCCTGACTGCGAGCCGTCAAGCCCAAAAACCACCCGCTTGTACTTTCCACTGGCAGCAGGATGGCTTTCTCCTTGGCCGCCCATAAGTAAATATTATGAAGTGTGCCATAAGTCAAAAAAATTGTTTTGTTTGGCAACAAATAAAACATAATTTCGTTGGTTCATACATTCACTCGTTTTTCTCGTTGCCCGATTTCCTTTCCCTTTTTTCACAGTAAATTTCATTATTATAATAGTCGATGATTTGCTTGCTTGTTGTTGCTGTTGTTGTTGTGGTCCTTAAATGCTATAGCTGTTTGTTGCTATTGCTTTTGGCCTTCCTGTAGAGGAGAGCTTTTTGTGTTACTTCTAAGGACGAGAAGAGAAAACTTTTATGTCAGATGTCAAGTGGTTTATTTTTTTTATCATGGGTGAGATGGCGTTAAATGCTGTTCAATAGAGAGGTTTGGGGGTAGGGTGGTCAGTCGGTATGTGAAACCATAGGGTGAATTTTTGGAATGATGGCATATTAATAGGCATTGACATGCCTTTGCCTCGGAAAGTTTAGCCTCCACGAGATAACGTCCAGTAATGGGTTGATTCTGATAGATTTCGCCGCGGCAAAAAACATGGTAGTTAGTAACACCAGATTTCAACATACAAATATTCACAAAGCCATATGGCTGTCACTCGATCAAAACACGAGAAACCAAATTGATCACATTGTGATAGATGGAAGACATTCATCCAGCGCGTTAGATGTACGATCGATCCGTGGAGCGAATATAGATTCGGATCATTACCTTGTTGCAGCAAAGGTTCGCACCCGTTTGAACGTGGCGAGGAAAGTACGATCTGACACTGCACGGAAGCTGGCCATTGAAAGGCTGCAAAACACAACAAATGGCAGCGGCATACTCCACTGGACTGACCCAACTGCTTGATGAAAGCACTCCTTGTTCCGATGATATAATGGCACAGTGGCAAACTATTGTCCACTCCATGGAAAATGCCGCCAAATCAGATAGACGAGCCAACAACGAGTCGAAATTATTAAAATCCGCCAAATCTGTACTTGGGTACCGGAAGCCTCCTCCAAGAAACCCATGGTACGACCAAGAGTGTCGAGATGCTACTGAAACCAAGAGTGCGGCATATAGAGCAATCACCTGCAATCAGTAGCAACGCCCCAGATGAAGGAGAGGTATCGGGAGAAAAGGAGAGAGGTGAAACGGCTATTCCGCAGAAAGAAGAAGGAAATAAAAAGACGTGAGTGTGAGCGAATTAAGATGTACAGGAGTCAGAATGAAGTCCGCAAATTCTACCAAAGAATTAAACATCAAACCAAGGCACATCCTCCTGCTGAGACAAAGGTGGAAATCTGGTAACTGACACAGATAACATGCTGAGGATATGGAAGGAACATTTTACCCAACTGCTAGTGTCCGACGTTGGCGGCGAAGAGGATACCGCAGAACCAATCCCTGATGATGGTATAGAATGTTTACCTCCTAGTCAGAATGAGATTTAAGTAGCAGTGACCCGACTAAAGAACAACAAGGTAGCCGGAGCCGACGGATTACCCGCTGAACTATTTAAGACCGGTGGCGACACGCTGATAAGGCGTATGCATCAAAGAACAACAAGGCAGCAGGAAGGCGACACGCTGATAAGGCGTATGCATCAGCTTATCTGCGCAATCTGGCTAGAAGAACGCATACCCGATGATTGGAAGCTCAGCATACTATGTTCCGTACGAAAGAAAGGAGAAAAGACGGAATGTGCCAACTACAGAGGAATAAGTCTCCTCCCCATCGCATATAAGATACTCTCGAGTGTACTGTGTGAAAGATGAAAAAACCTAAAGTCAATGAGATAATTGGGCCCTATCAATGCGGCTTTAGACCTGGTAAATCCACCCTGACCAGATATTCACACTGTGCCAAATCCTGGAAAAGACCCGAAAAGGACAAATCAACACCTATCATCTCTTTGTCGACTACCAAGCCGCCTTCGAAACTCCTTTACGTTCAAAGGTATTTCAAGCCATGTCTGAGTTTGGTATCCCTGCAAAATTAATAAGACTCTGAAGGATGACATTTGCTGATACGCTTTCCTCAGTAAGAATAGGAAAGAATCTCTCCGAACCATTTAATACCAAACGAGGTTTCGGACAAGAAGACAGCCTATCGTGTGATCTCTTTAATATGCTGCTGGAGAAGATTCGAGATGCAGACGTGAATTGATATGGCACACTAATCATAAGAGAACACATGCTACTCGCCTATGCCGACGACATTGACATTATAGGTCAGTCAACGGAAGTAGGAACTGCAGCCTTTGAAAGAATCGAAAGAGAGTAAATGGAGATAGAGGAAATGGATGGTTTCAACTTCCAAGAAGCCTTGTACAACCGAGCAGATAAAGAAAACGGAGAAAGTTGAGAACCACAACTTTGAGATAGTCAGTAACTTAATCTACCTCGGCACCGCCATAACCGAAACGAATGACACCAGTTTTGAGATAAAGCGAAGAATAATACTGGCAAACAGATGCTACTTTGGAGTAAGTAGGCAGTTTAGAAACAAGGCCACCTCTCGACTGACGAAGATTACACTATACAAGGCAATGATACTACCCATGCTGATATATGGTTCTGAAGCATGAGTACTTGTGAAAGCGGATGAGGCAGTGCTTGGAGTATTTGAGAGAAATATTCTTCGTAAATATATGAGCCAGTTTGCGATAATGGAGAATATAGGCGACGTATGAACCACGAGCTGTATGAGCTGTATGAAGACGATAGCATAGCTACACGCATCAAAATACAACGGCTGCGTTGGCTAGGTCATGTTGTCAGAATGGATGAAGAATCTCCAGCAAAGAAGTCTTTTGAAGGCAAACCGGGAAGACCAAAAGCCCGATGGAAAGATCAAGTGGTGGGAGATACCTCGAAACTTGGTGTCACAGATTTTTGAATGAGCGCAAAAGATCGAGGCGATTCGAACGCTATTCTACGTTCGGCTAGTAGAACAAATATTCTGTCATGGCCAATTAAAGTAAAGTTAGTATTGACATATATCAGGGATCAACCTAAAGTTCCATCTGCCTTGCGCGTCATCATTTCCTCTGCGCGGGCAAATGTATAGGGAGTTTTGTTATGTTAACTCTAAGAATGTCGATCGAATTCAGCTTAGCGACTTTTACCTCATCATCTCCAATATGGGTCTATTGACCCATACCCCCAATGACTATAACCTTGTGTTCGAAAATATGGTGTAACACTTAGATCGACCTCTTCTGTACCGAATCCAGCGCCTGTTGACCCATGAGGAAAAGGAGACTTTAATTTTTCAAATATGACGCTTTTGTCATATAATAGGGTACAAATTTCAAAAAAAATTTAGGTGTATTACAGGTAAAAATTTAGTTTATTTTATGTTTGTTTCAAAAAAGCTTCTTAAAATCTTTAATTTTTTTTCTTAAATTTCAAAATACTTTCATTCTTTTTTGTATACCCTATGTATGTTCGAATAAATGCTTTGCTTCATAATAGAACTTTAGTTAGGAGAATTCTTTTTGAGTTTGTGCGTAATTGTATGGTAGTGTGAGTCGAAGGACCAAATCTTATTTTATGTTCAAATGGGTATGAAATTGTTGCCGTTTGAAGTTCCACACAATATTGAAAAAGGTTTTATGTAATACAATTATGTAATTTGAAACAAATTTCAGATTACGGCAACTTTTTATGCTGCAGCGTTTTTTCTCTTCCTCCTTACTTCTGTTCTCCCTCGATTGTTGTGTTATTGTTGTTGGCCTTATTTGCAGTATGTTTCCATTATTGTAAAATCACTTTGTAATAGAATAAAATAATTTGTCTTCATTTTAAGAAAAAATTGTTTAATCAATTTTTAAGGAAAAACAAGCTGGTGAGCTTATCACAAGATTTAGTATATGGAGAAGCTGATACGAAATGTTGGCAGCTATACGCTGGTTATCTGTCAAACTAGAAATGATCGCTTCAGGGGTTTTTTTCAGGGACGCTACGAAAGTAGACCCATAGAGACAGCAAACGACTCTTTTGCCATTTATTTTCAGTAAGGTTTGCCATTTCATGATGGAAGGATAGACGAGTCGAAATTATTAAAATTTCTTACCGAAATTCGGAGACAGTGGCCTTATCGTGTTCACTGAAAATCATCTTCAGCGAAGAGGCTCATTTCTGGCTGTATGGCTTCGTCAATAAGCAAAATGTGACCTATTGGTTAGACAGCAATACGCACTAGCTCCATGAGACATCATATCATCAAAAAAAAATTGGTTTATAGGCCGACGACTTCATTGGGCCGTAGTTCTTCTGTGATGATAAAGAACGGCAGTTATGTGCCGGCCCCTATAAACAAAATGTGTCCTATTGGTTAGACAGCAATACGCATTTGCTCCATGAGACATCATATCATCAAAAAAAAAAAAATTGCGGTTTATGGGCCGACGATGTCATTGGGCCGTACTTCTTCTGTGATGATAAAGAACGGCATTAATGTGCCGGCCCCAATTAGATGAAATGGACTTGTGGTTCCAGCACGACGGCGCCACACACCACACAGCGAATATCACAATCAATTTATTGGAAACCAAATTTGGAGAACGTGTTATCTTAAGGAATGGTCCAGTCCATTGGCAACCTTGGTTGTGCGATTTGACGCCCTTATACTACTTCCTGTGGGGCTACGTCAGGTCTATGGTCTATGCCAAGAAGCCAGCGATGATTGATGGACTTCGTACGAATATCGAATGCGAAATTGCGCAAGTATCGGGCAATTTATGCTTGAAAACTGTCGAAAATTGGGTTCAGCGTCTAGATTTTTGCAAGCGAGCCCTTGGTGGCCATTGATGTTCACAACCGTTTTTGTTTTATTTAAAAAACTTCTCTAGAGTTCTTATTGATTTACCCGATACACTCGAAAACGGCTGAACCGATTTTCTTGAAATTTTCACAGATTGTGTAAGTTGGTCAGGAGGCTATATAATATTTTGATATCTGAAGAGGGAAATGTCCGCCCCTTATCCCAACAACACCCAAAAAAAAAAGAGTGAACCCGATACAACATGAATTTGATATTAAAAATTGGGTCCAATTACCAAGGGAGCCGTCCCAAGACCAAAATCGCCCCAAAGTACCGCCGAAAAAAAAGAGGACCGATTGCCACAAAACGGGACTCAAATGAAAGACATTGAGGAGTAGAATACGAATATGATGTCAAAAATTGATTGCAAGCCCAAAACCGTCCCAAAAGTACCTCCGATATTCAAAGTGGACCCATTGGCACAGTACGGGACTCAAAAGGAAGGTATTCGGAAGTAGAATACGTACATGACGTTAAAAATTGGATCCAAGTAGCTAGGGAGCCGTCTCAAGCCCAAAACTGTCCCAAAAATACCGGCGAAAATCAAAGTGGACTGATCAGGACAATATTGGACTCAAATGAAAGGAATTCGACAGTAGAGTTGAAATATGGTACTGAAAGTTGGGTCCAATTACCAAGGGAGCCGTCTCAAGCCCAAAACCGTCTCAAAAGTACCGGCGAAAATCAAAGTAGACCGATCAAGACAATATGGGACTCAAAAGGAGGATTTCGACAGTAGAGTAGAAATATGGTTCTGAAAATTGGGTCCAATTTCCAAGGGAACCGTCCCAAGCCCAAAACCGCCACAAAAGTACCGCCGAAAGTACTTTTGTGGCGTCAAAGTGGACCCATCGGGACAATATGGGACTAAAATGAAAGGCATTGGAGGCCACCGTAACCGCAGAGGTTACCATGCCCGCCTATAACACTGAACGCCTGGGTTTGAATCCTGGCGAGACCATCAGAAAAAAAATTAAAGCGGTGGTTTTTCCCTTCCTAATGTTGGCAACATTTGTGAGTTACTATGCCATGTAAAACTTCTCTCCAAATAGGTGTCGCACTGCGGCACGCCGTTCAGACTCGGCTATAAAAAGGAGGCCCCTTATCATTGAGCTTAAACTTGAATCGGACTGCACTCATTGATATGTGAGAAGTTTGCCCCTGTGGAATGTTCATGGGCAAAATTCGAATTTTCAACTGAAAGGCATTCGGGAGTAGAGTATAAATATGGTACTAAAAATTGGGTCCAAGTACCTAGGGAGCCAAGCCTAAAACTGCTCCAAAAGTACCATCGAAAATCAAAGTGGAGTGATTGGGACAATAAGAGACTCAAAGAAAGGTATTCGGGTGTAGAGTAGAAATATGGTACTAAAAATTGGGTCCAAGTACCTAGGCAGCCGTCCCAAGCCCAAAACCACCCCAAAAGTACCGCCGCAAAACAAAAATGGACGGATTGGCACAAAATTGAACTCAAATGAAAGGTATTCTGAAGTAGAACACGAATATAATGTCAAAAATTGGATCCAAGTAGCTAGGGAGCCGTTTCAAGCCCAGAATCGTCCCAAAAGTACCGTTCAAAATCAAAAGTGGACCGATCGGGACAATATTGGGTTCAAATGAAAGGTATTGGGGAGTAGATTGCGAAAATGTTATTAAACTTGAGGTTCAAGTGATATGAATATTTGTCAATCATGGCTATATGAAGTTCAATAAATGGTATTTGGTACATATGGTAGTAAGTAAGAAACATATTTTTGGAGTGGTGCAAATGCAGACGTAGCAGAGGGGCCGGGTACAGCCTGGTGAAAATAGGGTACTTCACTTTATGATACTCGCGAGGGGGGCGGACCTTACTTCCAACAACGTCAGATCTCGGAGATGGATGCATCGATGTTAGTGAATGCATTTAAGGGCTGGTGGCGTCATTGGACCGTACTTCTTCAAAGATTATGCAAATCGTAACGTAACGTAATCGTGAGATAATATCCTTTTTTTTTTTGCCCTAAATGCAAGAGCTTGACTTGCATGAAATGTGGTTTCAAGAAGACTGTCCCACATGCCACACAACACGCGAAACAATGGACAAAAATCAAATCGGAAGATCGGTTTATATGGGAGTTGTATAAGGTTAAAGACCGATTTCAATCTTATTCGGCACAGTTATTGGAAGTTATAAGGGAACACTATGTGGACATATTCAGCCAAATCAGTTGAAAATTGAGGCTTCCAGTGACTCAAGAAGTCAAATTGGGAGATCTGTTTATATGGTAGCTATATTAGGTTCTTGACAGATTCGGACCGTACTTGGCACAGTAGTTGACAGTCAAAACAGAACACTACGTCCAAATTTTAGCGAAATTGGACAGTAATTGCGGCTTCCAGGGGTTCAAGAAGTCAAATCGAGAGATCGGTTTATATGGGAGCTATATCCAAATCTGAACCGCTATGGCCCATTTGCAATCCGTAACAGCCTACATCAATATCAAGTATATTTGCAAAATTTCAAGCGGCTAGCTTTGCGCGTTCGACCGCTATCATGATTTCTACAGGCGGACGGACAGACATGGTTAGATCGACTCAGGATGTCGAGACGATGAAAAATATATATACTTTATGAGGTCCTAGATCAATACTTCGAGGTGTTACAAACGGAATGATTCGATTGGTATACCCCATCTTATAGTGGTGGGTATAAAAATGGGGATATTGAGCTGAAACTTTGTGCAGATTGCTTTTTTGTCCATAGTCAGGTTAAGCTCGATGCTCAAAGATGGGCTGTATCGGACTATATCTTCATGTAGCCCCCATAAAGACCGATCTGCCGTTTTAAGGTCTTAGGCCCACAAAAGCCACATTTATTATCCAATTTTGTTGAAATTTGAGACAGTGAATTGTGTTAGGCCACTAGACATCCTTCTTCAATTTGGCCCAGATCGGTTCATATTTGGATATAGCTGTCATATAGATCGATCTCTCGATTTAAGGTCTTGGGCCCATAAAAGGCACATTTATTAACCGATTCCGCTGAAATTTGGGTTAGGCTGTTCGACATATTTTTTTCAATTTGGCCCAGATCGGTCCAGATTTGGATATAGCTGCCATATAGACCGATATTGAAATTTAGGGTTTTGGGGTCATAAAAGGCGCATTTATTGTTCGATTTCGCCAAAATTTGGGACAGTGAGTTGAGTTAGGGTCTTCGACATTTTTCTGCAACTTGGTCCAGATCGGTTCAGATTTGGATATATCTACCATATAGACCGATCTCTCTATTTAAAGTATTGGCCCCATAAAAGGCGCATTCATTGTCCGATTTTGTCAAAATTTGGAACAGTGAGTTATGTAAGGGTCTTCGACATTTTTTTGCAACTTGATCCAGATCGGTTCAGATTTGGATATAGCTGTCATATAGACCGATCTCGCAATTTAAGGTTTTGGGGTCATAGAAGGCGCATTTATTGTCCGATTTCGGCAAAATTTGGGACAGTGAGTTGTGTTAGGGTCTTCGACATTTTTCTGCAACTTGGCCCAGATCAATTTGGATTTGGATGTAGTTGTATATAGACCGATCTCTCAATTTAAGGTTTTGGGGTCATAAAAGATGCATTTATTATCCGATTTTGCTGAAATTTGACACAGTGACTTACGTTAGGCTTTTCGACATCCGTGTTCTGTATACTTCAGATCGATCAATATTTGGATATAGCTGCACAAAAAGATCACTCACATGGCAGCCGGTTGTACGTACCGGATTGACGCGATGGAGTCCTTCATCGGCAAGGGCTGCCTTCTCAGTTTAAACTTACTTCTACAACAACAACAACCAATTTTGAACCAAAATTGAACAGTGTATTTATTACACCACTTCGTGCCGATTTTGGTTCAAATCAGACCATATTTCGGTATAGCTGCTACGGGTGCATAAATAATGCATTTTTACCGAATTATAACGAAAGGTGGTTTCCTATATATTGGGTTGCCCAAAAAGTAATTGCGGATTTTTTAAAAGAAAGTAAATGCATTTTTAATAAAACTTAAAATGAACTTTAATGAAATATACTTTTTTTACACTTTTTTTCCAAAGCAAGCTAAAAGTAAGAGCTGATAACTGTTACTCTGTCAACGCCGACTATATGAAAAATCCGCAATTACTTTTTGGGCAACCCAATATATACCCGAGGTGGTCGGTATCCAATTTTCAGCCCTGCCTTCCAAATGCCTTTTATTTTTCTTTTAGGTCCTTATGACACTTCCTGACTTAAAGCTTATAAACTAAAATCATATTATCAAACTTCAGACTATTTCCTATTATTTATTCCGTTATTATTATGCCCACATTTTCCACTAAAGAGTAAAAACTTTCAGGAAACACACAAATCAAATAGAACTCGCCCTTTCGGCATATCACCATTTAGTGCATAGAGGGTGTGGAACAATTAACACATTATTAGCCTGCTTTATTTATAAACAATATTTACCAAAGGGATTCAGAGTTCTTCTGTTTTTTTTTCCCCTTTGTTTCATATGAAGCCATTTATCCTAGTATGGATTTTCCAAACCAAATGGGAAAAAAAGAGAAGTCAAAACACTTGAAAATAAACAATAGGCCAACACTAAGGACCCTCGCCTCTGTAATGTTGCGCGTAAGAGTGCTTAAAGTCATGGACATAATACGCACTCATACCCAACGAAAAAGGGGTTTCTGTTTATTCTCGTTGAAAGGTTGTCAGGGTAATTGTGCAATAAATTATGTGTGGTTTCAAAAAACAAAACAAAACAAAAAGGAAACGGAAACTTACACATTTGCCTCATTCAACGTGCAAGTTGAGTAAAAACTAAAACAAAATTAGTTTGCCAATAAAATTATTTTAACTAAAGCTACTCACTCTGAGATAGTCGGATAAACGAGCCCCGATGTGTGTGTTCTGCCTCATGTGTTCTGCCTCATTTGGGTTATAACCTAAGCAAACATCTAAACTCTGCAGTAGGGTGTAGGTAGCCCCGATGTCTGTAATAAACATCTGCTCAGAAATGATTTTCAGCATTTCATTATTTTCGTGTGTTAGGATTTAACATGAATTCGCTTAGCCGTTTGTTTCTTTGGAATATGCAGCATATTTGATATGGTTAATAAATGTCAATGTCGAGAAAAAAAGGTAAAATATGAGATCAAACAAAAACATTATGTGGGCAAATAAATTAAATATGGTGCTTGAGGAAGGGTGAGTGGGTGGCATATGTGTGAGTGACTTACCACCAAGCAAATCAATCATTCAAGGGGAGATATGAAAGGACGCATGAGAAACTAATTTTAACAATCAAAATGAACCCAAATATATATTTTTTCCTCAGACAAACATTTTGAGGGAATTGTGCCTAAAGACAAAATTGAAGAAAATTTCCATTCACATTGAATTTTCATTAAAATATGAATACAATGTTCACTTAAATAAACTCCAATCAAATTTTATCTACAGCCATATTTTATTCGAAACTAGCCGAACCGGCTACGTGCTATAAAATGAGGCGCAGCGGAGCGGTGTATATCGCTTGACAGTATAACAATAAAAAAAACCTTTATTGGCATCTGATATGATTTTTATTGGTCTATGAAATCAGTCGAAGGATTAAGAGTCATCCAAGATTGGATGTCAGATGTACACCACTATAAAAAAAAAACAAGTAAAAGAGTGCTAAGTTCGGCCCGGCCGAATCTTATATACCCTCCTCCATGGATCGCATTTGTCGAGTTCTTTGCGCGGTATCTCTTTTTAGGCAAACAAGGAATATTGAATCAAAACTGTTATGCTATTGGAGCTATATCAAGTTATAGTCCGATTCGGACCATAAATGAATGCTGAACATTGTAAAAGTCATTGTATAATATTTCAGTTTATTCGGATAAGAATTGCGCCTTGTAGGGGCACAAGAAGCAAAATCGGGAAATCGGTTTATATGGGAGATGTCTTAAGATATTGATCGATTCAGACCATATTAGACATATATGTTGAAGGTCATGAGAGAAGCCGTTGTACAAAATTTCTGCCGAATCGGATGAGAATTGCGCCCTCTAGAGGCTCAAGAAGTCAAGATCGCAGATCGGTTTATATGGCAGCTACAACAGGTTATTTACCGATTTGCGCTATACTTGGCACAGTTATTGGAAATCCTAACAAAACACCTCATGCAAAATTTCAGCCAAATCGGATAAGAATTGCGCCTCTAGCGGCTCATGAAGTCAAGATTCAAGATCGGTTTATATGGCAGCTATACCAGATTATGAACCAATTTGAATCGTACTTAACACAGTTGTTGGAAATTGTATCGAAACACCACGTACAAAATTGCAGCCAAATCGGATAATAATTACGATTAATTAATTAATAATTATATGGCAGCTATATCAGGTTAAGAACTGATTTAAACCATACTCATCACAGTTGTTGGAAGTGATACCAAAACACGACATGCAAAATTTCAGTCAAATCGGATGAGAATTGCGCCTCTAGAGGCTCAAGAAGTCAAGACCCAAGATCGGTTTATATGGCAGCTATATCAGGTTACAGACCGATTTGATCCATATTCGGCACAGTTATTGGAAGTCATGACAAAACACTTCATGCTGAATTTTGTACAACTGCTTCTCCCACGACCTTCAACATACCTGTCCAATATGGTCTTAATCGATCTATAGCCTGATACAGCTCCCATATAAACCGATCTCCTGAATATGCTTCTTGGACACCTACAAAGCGCAATCATTTTCCGAATGGACTGTTATATTACCCATTGACTTCTACTATGGTCTTCAACATTCAATTTACATTTATAGTCCGAATCGGACTTTAACTTGATATATCTCCATAGCATAACTATTTTTATACCCTCCACCATAGGATGGAGGGATACTAATTTCGTCATTGTTTGTAACACCTCGAAATATGCGTCTGAGACCCCATAAAGTATATATATTCTTGATCTTCATGTCATTTTAAGTCGATCTAGCCATGTCCGTCCGTCCGTCTGTCGAAAGCACGATATCTCTCGTAGGAGTAAAGCCAGCCGCTTGAAATTTTGCACGAATACTTGTTATTAAAGTAGGTCGGTTGGAATTGTAAATGTGCCAAATCGGGCCATGTTTTGATATAGCTGCCATATAAACCGATCTTGGGTCTTGGCTTCTTGAGCCTCTAGAGGGCGCAATTATCGTCTAATTTGATTGAAATTTTGCACGTGGTGTTTTGATATCACTTTCAACAACTGCGCTAAGTATGATTCAAATCGGTTCATAATCTGGTATAGCTCTCATATAAACCGATTTTGGATCTTGACTTCAAGAGCCAATAGAGCGCGCAATTCTTATTCGATTTGGCTGAAATTAAAGACTGCTTTATTTCAACATAGGTTCCATGTATTCAGTAGTACGTAGATTCGGTGCAGTGGGTTATTATATAGTCGGCCCCGCCCGACTTTTGCCTTTCCTTATTGATTATATATTAGATTTATCTAAAAACAAAATCTCTACGAATTATCTCAAGGATAAGGTAATTGCATTGACAGCAATTATCTCATCCCTGAGTTGTTCTTAAATGAAGAAAGACAAGGGAAACTTTCACTTTGATGAAAAGATCAAGTTAGGGATGACATCTTGAATCTTGGCGCCAAAAAAATGGGAAGACAGAACATAGATTTTTTCTTTGGATGAATAAACCAATCGCATTGTGATATTTTTGTTCCCCATTGCCGAAGGATGAGAGTACACAAATTACTCACCGTGGCTGATATATCCGCTGATATATCCTTTTGTGTATCTTTCCGAATTTATTTATATTCATTCATAATTTTGCAATTTCAAAGCTACTAGACAGCCTTGAATCTACAAACTTGTAGAGGTAAAGGATATATATCCTTGAAAAATGTTTATCCATATGTTGTAAAGATTGTACATGGAATGGCTTCGAAAGCGTAAACCTTGTGAAATTTCCTCCAAAAAGGATTTTCATATGCATTTATGGTTAATAACCATAATTAATGTTAATAAAATTGCAACCCCATTATTAACAACACCACAGGTGGTCACTGCAATATGTTGAAATACAAAGCAAAAATAAAAAAAAAATTAAAATACATGGCAAACGTGCAGACCATATGATATTGATATGCGGCGCCTAAACTCCGTTCCCATTAATAAAAATGCAAGGAAAATAAATATCCGGTGTTAAAAAATGCATAAATTCCACGATGGGATGGACAAAGGTGATGAATGCAGCCACAGGAGTAAGAAAAAACATTACCGACACCGAACAACTCCTCTTGATTCACATACAATTTAAAAAATAAAAAAAAAAATACCCCATGAGAAAAGGATTGGGCAAAGGAGCCCAAAGGACTCCCTGTTGCTACAATTAAATGTATACCCCGAACAACAACAAAGCAGCCATTTGATAAAGCTAATATTCATCAAGTTGAAATGAATTTGATTGAATTTGACTTCTAGAGTATTTCTATTGGGTTCAAATATGATTTGTAATGCTGTAAATATGTGCTGCAGTAACAGAATCTCCAATAGAGCTTAGCTTGATTTTGCCACTATCCTTGTAGGACATAACGATGCGCGCAAAATATCCCTCAAACCCACTGTGGCTACTCAAATTTCATAAATTTTAAGCTTGTCAAATTTCATATTTTATTTTATTTTTCGAAGAGCAGACAAAGCATTTTGGTTTTTATTTAAAGCAAAATTATGACATGTTTTGTTAGAATGAAGATAAAAGGTATGATTTGATTTGAAGGTTAATTTTTAGTTCCGCCTTTTGTTTTTTTTTTCTTCTGTAGTATTTATTCATGCCATCTACGTTGTATTCAATTCACATCAGTCTCATACACTCACTGCTTTGGACTACAAATACTTGCTCACGTATTTGTATTCGTGTGTGGTTCCTAGGATGTTGATCCGTGTCTTTTGGCATCCTGTTTTAATTTTATTTATGTATAGTCAGTCATTGTCGGCTTGGCATTCTTTTTTTAAGCTTTAGAAAACTTCAGCCACAGAAGAGGAAATATTTTAATTAGTTAAAATGCCGACAAGGATATTGATTTTCATTGAGTAACATAAAAGGATGTTTAGATGGTTGATTGCAGAGTTTTCATTAATTCATAATGGTTGTGACTCATTCGGCATTCATAACCTTTTATGCATGGAATATGGTGTATGATCATCCTTAGCGGAGATTACTTCAATAATTTTGAAGTTTTTTTTTAATTCATGGTTTTTGTAATTTCAAAACCCATTAACTATTCACTTGGTTGACCAAGACAAAATCGATATGTATTTCATGACTGAATGATGTTTATTTCTTCAGAGTTTATCTTTCTTTCATAAATGTACACGACTGCAAAAACTTAAATCAATCATGCAAAGAAGATTGAGAACATTTTTACTGAAGTTATCCTGAATGGTAATAAACTATTTCTGCCATGCATATATAAGCCTAATCAATATGTCGAATATAATGAACTAATATCACCACTTATAGATTTTACCCTATCTTATTCTGATATCGCAATTTTTGGAGACTTAAACTGCAACTTATTTAAGCCAAATAGTTTCGAATCATCGCTAAATTCGATCGTCCTATCTGTGGCTATTTCGAGCATACCAACGCATTATATCAATACCTGCAATACTTTATTAGAACTATTCATCTTTGATGATGCTGATAAAGTATTGCTGTTTGACCACTTGTCGGTTCCGTGTTTTTCAAAACATGTTCTAATCTCCATGATTTATGGATTTTTTTTATCAGCATGGAGGAATTTGCCGAGAAATACTATTACAAATTTAAACACATCAATATACCTCAGCTAGAATTTCTCGATATGGACTGGAACGAGATATATTACAAAACATCAGAAGATAATTTACTCGCATGTTTGCAAAACTAAATATGTTTGCATTTTTAATACACATGTTCAACTAGTTGAAGTTAGCACTAAGAAGACACAACCATGGTTCAAGGATAACATTAAAAGACTTATCGACAACAGAGACAGATCGTATGAGCGCTGAAAACGTTACAAACTATCCATGTTCCATAAGGAATATAAAGCAGCACAGAAGCATGTGAGGAAACAAATTCAACGGAAACGGAAAACAGATTTAGTTCTGCTGCCAAGTCACAACACAAATGGCAAATTATTAGAGAAATAGGTATAGGAAAATCCATAAAACAAACTCTCGATATTGAAATCAACAGTTTGTGAATCTTAATCTGATCTCATGAGGAGTATCTGGTTTCTCTAACCGTACAACAACTGCTGCACGTTCAACGCAACCCACTAGCACATACGTTGAGCCTACTAACATGCTCTTATTTAGCACTGAATCAACAGTTTGTGGATCTTAATCTGATCTCATCAGGCGTATCTGATTTCTCTAACCGTACAACACTTGCTGCACGTTCAACGCAACCCACTAGCACAAACGATGAGCCTACTAACATGCTCTTATTTAGTTGTGTTTCAACATCTAAAGTTCTATCCTCTTGCTTCGCCGTCAAATCCAATGCTATGGGATCATCCAAAATTCACATACCATTCATTCTTTTCCATGTTATATACATACATCATTAAGGCAATATTAAAACCACCAGCACGTTCCCTAATATGTGGCAACATGCTAAGATTATTCCTATTGTGAAACCTAATAAAGAATATAGGCCAAGAGCGATATTACCTTTCCTATATAAAGTTAAAAAAAAAAAAAAACTATCTACAAGCAGGTAACCTATCATACCAACATATATCAGTTATAACATCGACTCCGAAAACATGACATTTCTAGTAATATTGAATTACTCGAAGGCCTTTGATTTCGTAAATCATGCTGTACTCTATTCAAAACTGACGGCACTGTTACACTTTTCTGAAACTTCCATTCGACTCATCCATTCATACTTGAATCTCAGAACCCAATCTATTTACTGCAATCAAAGTGTTTCCACTGCACTATTTCTCAAAATAGGTGTTCCTCAAGGCTCGACTCTCGGACCTGAAATGCTCTAAATACTTTATGCAAGTCAAACCTTTACAGAACGCTTTTAGCAAAAACATACCTGCTCCCGCAAATTACTGTACGGATGCTAAATATTTGCATTTTGCCACAAAAAAAGTCATCATCGATTAAACGTGGCTTACAAAGCCATCCTAAGATACGCTTTGAGCCTGCGATGGCAAAATATCACATCCCAGTATTCAAAGAAACTATATGGAATTATTTTCGATAATCTTTTAAAAATCAAAGCTCCAACATTTCTTCACAAAGACATATACACAATGCAGCCGATGTAGGTTTGGTTAGGTACAAACTCAATTAGACAATTTTAAGTCCATTGTGATACCACAGTAGCGACAGGCCAAGGCTTCTGGCGGGAATTGAATCCACGATCGCTGCACTGGTAATCCAAGCACGCTTCCAACTCGGTTACCTGGGCGCCCGAGGTATCTTTTGATTACATACAATTCGCTCAGTCCACCATTGTACTTCGTCACATACTACTGTTTGTAACATTTATATGTTTTATCCTATTTTTACTTTTAGAGCTTTTGCCAGCGTATTTCTTAACAGACTGTCCTTTACTTTTGCACAGAGTCTTCTTTTATGACTTTTGTTATATGAGCCGATTTGGGTTCAAATTCGTTCATACTTAGATATATGCTAATATATGAACATTACAATAAGAAACAAGGGCACACTTCTCATACGTCACTGTATGCTGTTCGATTCAAGTTAAAGTGCAATGAAAAGTGGTCCTCTTTACCTAGCCGAGTCCGAACGGTGTGCCGCAGTGCGACACCTCTTTGGGGAGAAGTTGTTATATGGCACCTCACAAATGTTGCCACCTATAGGAGGGGATAACCAGCATTCGAACCCAGGCGTTCAGCGTCGTAGGCGAACATGCTGACCTCTGTACTACATATAGCTCCCATAAAAATGCATCGACCGATCTTCACTACGACAGTTTTTCAGGTGTATTTCTAAACCGATCTTCACAAAATTTGCCACAAGCTTTTTTTCTACCACTATCACAATATACACGAACTGCTACCTGCATACCCAATGCGGTGTATGCTGTCAAAAGGTCGACTTTAGCCAGTCCTTACATGTTTAGTCCTTACCTTACACTCTTAAATGGCCCAAATATGAAAATCCACCGGCTTGACATCTGACGGCACTGTAAGGTACGTCCACACAGTGGCTGCGGAACACAATTTTGCAATCATTCATGATTTACACGTAAGTATAGATTTCTTGGTACATCCATGATCTTCACGCAAAAAAAAAGGTTTGGACTACTTTCATGACAAATAAAATACTTTTATTAAGAAGTTTTTTTTTATACCCTCCACCATAGGATGGGAAGTATACTAATTTCGTCATTCTGTTTGTAACTACTCGAAATATTCGCCTGGGACCCCATAAAGTATATATATACTTGATCGTCGCGACATTTTATGTCGATCTAGCCATGTCCGTCCGTCCGTCTGTCTGTCGAAAGCTCACTAACTTTCGAAGGAGTAAAGCTAGCCGCTTGAAATTTTGCACAAATACTTTTTATTAGTGTAGGTCGGTTGGGGATTGTAAATGGGCGAAATCGGTTCATGTTTTGATATATCTGCCATATAAACCGATCTTGGGTCTTGTCTTCTTGAGCCTCTAGAGGGCGCAATTCTCGTCCGATTTGACTGAAATTTTGCACGTGGTGTTTTGATATCACTTTCAACAACTGTGCTTCTTATGATTCAAATCGATTCATAATCTAGTAAAGCTGTCATATAAGCCGATCTTGGGTCTTGACTTCTTGAGCCTCTAGAGTGCGTAATTCTCGTCCAATTTGACTGAAATTTTGCATGTGGTGTTTTGGTATCACTTCCAACAACTGCGCAAAGTATGGTTCAAATCGGTTCATGTTTTGATATAGCTGCTATATAAACTGATCTTGGGTCTTGATTTCTTGAGCCTCCAGAGGGCGCTATTCTCGTCCGATTTGACTGAAATTTTGCACGTGGTGTTTTGGTATCACTTCCAACAACTGCGCTAAGTATGCTTCAAATCGGTTCATAATCTGGTAAAGCTGCCATTTAAACCGATCTTGGATCCTGATTTCTTGAGCCGCTAGAGGGTGCAACTTTCATCCGATTTGGCTGAAATTTTGCATGAAGTGTTTTATTATGATTTCCAGTAACTGCATTAAGTATGGCGTAAATCGGTATAGAACCTGATATAGCTGCCATATTAACCGATCTGGGATCTTTACTTCTTGAGCCTCTATAGGGCACAATTCGCATCCGATTTGGCAGAAATTTTGTACAACGTCTTATAACCTTCAAAAGACGTGTCTAATATGGTCCGAATCAATATATAGCTTGATACAGCTTCCTTATAAATCGATCTCCCGATTTTGCTTTTTGAGGCCCTACAAGGCGCAATTCTTACCCGAATGGACTGTAATATTAAAAATTGACTTCTACAATGTTCATCATTCATTTATGTTCCGAATCGGACTTGAAGTAGCTCCAATAGCATAACAGTTCTTATTCAATATTCTTTGTTTGCCTAAAAAGAGATTCCGCTCAAAGAACTCGACAAATGCTATCCATGGTGGAGGGTATATAAGATTCGGCCCGGCCGAACTTGGCACGCTTATACTTGTTTATGTTGTAGTTGTAGATCTTTGTTCTACGCAACTACATTACTCGCATGGCATGCACATGTCTCTGTGCATTTTTTGGAAGTTGTGTCAATGACTTGAGAACGCTAGACAATGGCAGCAGCATTCGCTGTTGCTCCGAGTGTACAGGGTCGAATACCGGTCGGGCTTCGCCGCAAAGATCATTTCTAGTTCAATCCGATGTACCAGAGTGTACTTGGTAACAATTTGTATCAGCCAACTTGTACTCTCATCCTTTGCAAGATGGTATAAAAAGTTTTTTTCCAAAAAGCTGATTTTCCTGAATATATACACCTGGCTAATGATTTGTAGAAACCATAACAAATCGAATGGCAATCAATTTGCGGGGAGTCCTTTAGCGTAAATGATTATTAATTAAATTGACACATCATTTGTGACAGTGAATATGCCACAAAACAACAAAAAGAAACGATATTACATTAATGCTTTTACGGTAGATTACCATAATAACGATTATGTACGTGAACCAAGAGATTATTTACTGAAGTACATTTAGAAATAAAATAAAAAACCAACCCTTAACCCTCCAAACCAAAAAATTCACCATTCAGATTACAGAGTGATGGAATAAGGATCAAAAGTCATGAGTTATCAAACAAAAAGTATATACAAAGAAAAAGAATCTACTCATCAATCAGGAGAAGAAATAAAAAATTAGGGTGATTATTAGGACTGCAGCGACATTGACATGTAAAAATGTGTTATCATTAAATGTTAGCACTAACGCTATTGACAATATACAAATTATTAGTGCATTAGCATCCAGTGGCTGGGATCTACTCAAAGGATCAAAAAAATCCGCTAGTGGGGGTGGGTAGTACATTTTCAGTGTAACAGTGTGTCATTATTAAATGTTGACACTAAAACTAATCACAAGGCCAAGCAAGTGAGACAGCACGTGTTGGTTGCAGAGCATATTGCCCACATGGCCTCTGTCGTATGCCTACAGTAGCCCTCCATCCCAGAACTGCTGTGACATAATAACCGTCTTTATTTCACATGAAAATCATAATGTAATGCAATACCAAACATGTGACCATCAAAAATAGATTTTGTAAAACCTAAAATTACCATTGCAACAAATATTCACCAGCACTTTGACAATTCCTTCAAGTTTTTTTGGTTACTTTGTTCCTGGGCTTTTCCTGACTGTTTGTCAAATGTCACATTAGCGACTTGGAAAATATATGGGAAATCTGTTGTATTTACCTTTTGGCAAGTCACGTGGCCACCGACATTTAATTAGTCTCCTTAACCAAGCATACAAGTTCAACCATCCATCCATCCATCCAGCCACATTGTATGCCTCACCAGGACTCTCTTAGCTGCTCTCAAAAGTCCTTTTTTTTCTTTTCTGTTCCAAGAGCAGCCTTGTGTCGATGTCACATGACGACCCGCTTTTATGGGGTGGATAATTGGGCGTTTTGCTGGTGTTGGTCTTGTTTGGCTTGTATTGACAGTTGCTTCTTTGTTGCCTTTCTTTGTTTGGCCAAAAGTTGTTTATGCGTATTTAATAAACAGTTAAATTGTAATTTTGTTCCGTCGTTCGCTCGTTCGTTTTTCTTTCTTTCCCCTGCTCCTGCTATGATGCTGTAGAGCATTTTATTCTGGCCCTAAGGGCGGCCAGCTTTACAATATGTGAATCCATGGCTTGGCTCTTTTTGTCACAAATAAGCCAAAATGTAAATATTGCCCTAAGGGGGGTCTTGGCAAAAGTGAATGAATGTTTCGTTATTTGGACCAAAATTGCCATGTATTTTCTTTCAAATGATTCTTTAAAAGAGAGGGGGCGGAAGTTTTGAATAAAGTTTACTGCCAAGCAAAAGTTTGCCAAGAAGGTGTGATATGTATTTTTCTAAAATTGTGTGATGAAAAAAAAAAATTAGTTCTTGTGGCAGTAAAGTTTAATAAAAAAAGAAAATAAAGGTGAAAAAAATATTTTAAAATCGAATAAAATTTTGAAATGTTAAAGATTTTTCTATTGGGTTGCCCAAAAAGAAATTGCGGATTTTTCATATAGTCGGCGTTGACAATTTTTTTCACAGCTTGTGACTCTGTAATTGAATTATTTCTTCTGTCAGTTATCAGCTGTTAGTTTTAGCTTGATTTAGAAAAAAAGTGTTAAAAAGTATATTTGATTAAAGTTCATTCTAAGCTTTATTAAAAATGCATATACTTTCTTTTAAAAAATCCGCAATTACTTTTTGGGCAACCCAATATTAGTTGTTGTTGTTTCTAGTCTGGCTCTGGTCATATGTAAACAAGTAAGAGCGTGCTAAGTTCGGCCGGGCCGAATCTTATATACCCTCCACCAAGGATCCCATTTTTCGCGTTCTTTGCGCGGTATCGCTTTTTCGGCAAACAAAGAATAATGAATAAGAATTGTTATGCTATTGGAGCTATATCAAGTTATACCCCGTTTCGGACCATAAATGAATTTAATGCTGAACATTGTAGAAGTCATTAATAAGAATTGCGCCTTGTAGGGGCTCAAGAAGCAAAATCGGGAGATAGGTTTGTATGGGAGCTGTATCAAGTTCTATATCGATTCAGGCAATATTGGACACTTATCTTGAAGGTCTTGGAAGAAGCCGTTGTACAAAAATATCAGCCAAATCGGATGAGAATTACGCCCTCTAGAGGCTCAAGAAGTCAAGATCCCAGATCGGTTTATATAGCAGCTATATCAGGTTATGTACGGATTTGCGTCATACTTAGCACAGTCATTGGAAGTCATAACAAAACACCTCATGCAAATTTTTAGCAAAATCGGATAAGAATTGCGAGCTCTAGAGGCTTAAGAAGTCAAGATCCATGATCGGTTTATATGACAGATATACCAGATTATTAATCGATTTGCATCGTACTTAATACAATTGTTGGAAGTGATACCAAAACACAATGTGCAAAATTTCAGTCAAATCGAATAAGAATTGCGCCCTCTAGTGGCTCAAGAATTTAAGACCCCAGATCGGTTTATATGGCAGCTATACCAGGTAATGAACCGATTTGAATCATACATAGCACAGTTGTTGGAAGTAATACCAAAATACCACGTGCAAAATTACAGCTAAATCAGATAAAAATTGTGCCCTCTAAAAGCTGAAGAAGTCAAGACCCCAGATCAGTTTATATGGCAGTTATATCAGGATAAGAACCGATTTGAACCATACTTACCATAGTTTGTTAGAATTGATACCAAAACACCACGTGCAAAATTTCAGCCAAATCGGATGAGAATTGCGCGCTCTAGAGGCTCAAGAAGTCAAGATCCAAGATCGGTTTATATGACAGATATACAAGATTATTAACCGATGTGCATCGTACTTAATACAATTGTTGGAAGTGATATCAAAACACAATGTGCAAAATTTCAGTCAGCAGCTATATCAGGTGGAGACGTTTCAGGACGCCTGAGTTACATGATGCCTTTCGCTCAGCAAGAGACCACGTCAATAAGTTGATTAAGATAGCAAAGAAAGACTACTATTACAGACGCTTTACTTCTGCAATAGGCTCCAAGAGAACGTGGAAGGTTATTCGAGACATAGGAATTGGCAATGATACTAATAGATGTTCAACAAACTTGGACATCAATGGGCTTAATGATGCCTTTGTTATTGTCCCACAGATCCCAGTTGATCCCAATTTCTATGGCTTCAATATCTCCCCCTTCTCTCGATGACGACTCTGGTTTTGGCTTCAGCTGTATGGGACCCACCTATGTCCTTGAGTGTGTCGCGACTGTAAAGTCTAATGCTGTCGGATCTGATGGCATTGATCCTAGATTTGTAAGACACTTGCTCCCCCTTATTATTCCTCATGTAACCTATGTTTTCAATAGGATTTTGACCACGAGTTACTTTCCATTAGCGTGGAAACATGCCAAGGTCATCCCACTGCCTAAGAATTCCAAGGAATATAGACCAATTGCGATTCTTTGTTACATGTTAAAGGTCTTTGAGAAATTGTCGTATTTGCAAATGTCGTCTTTTGTCAACGAGAACTCTTTGTTATATGTGAGACAGTCCGGTTTTCGGCCTAACCACAGCTGCGTAACTGCCTTGGCAGAGGTCGCTGAGAGGATCAGAGTCAATTTCGAGAATGACAAGATAAATTTCCTTGTTCTTCTTGACCATTCTAAGGCATTTGACATTGTGGATCATTCCTTGTTATGTGATAAGATGAGACATTTTTACAATTTTTCTGCTACGTCGTTCAGTTGTAAGTCCTCTGTATCGTCACCTCTGCTTGTTTTAAAAGGTGTTCCTCAGGGATCAGTTCTGGGTCCTCTTCTCTTTTCATTGTACAGTAACGACTTGGCGAGTCAATTGTCTTATTGTGAGGTACATATGTACGCTGACGATGTACAAATATATCTCGGCAGTCCGAGAGATGAGATTGCTGAAAACATACGTCTGCTTAATCATGATCTGTCAAGAGAGAGCATGTGGGCGAAAGCCAATGGCCTGTGTCTCAACCCTGTAAAGTCCAAGTGTGTTGTTATCAGAAGCAGACTATCTCGTTTTTTATGTGATGTCGGTATATTCATTAACGACTCTAGATTGGAAATCGTTCCTCATGCAAAGAACTTGGGCGTGGTTATTAACAGCACTCTGACTTGGAGTAATCATATCGACTCTGTCGTTGGTCAGGGATATTCGAAATTGCACGCTCTCTGGGCCACTCAGTCGATTGCATTAAGTTTATGAAAGTTAAGACTCATTTATTTATTTATTATATGGGGGGCATACTAATTTCGTCATCCTTTTTGTAACTACTCAAAATATTCGTCTGAGACCCCATAAAGTATATATATTCTTGATCGTCATGACATTTTATGTCGATCTAGGGATGTCCGTCCGTCTGTCTGTCGAAAGCACGCTAACTTCCGAAGGAGTAAAGCTAGCCGCTTGAAATTTTGCACAAATACTTCTTATTAGTGTAGGTCGGTAGGTATTGTAAATGGGCTATATCGGTCCATGTTTTGATATAGCTGCCATATATACCGATCTTGGGTCTTGACTTCTTAAGCCTCTAGAGTGCGCAATTCTTATCCGATTGGAATGAAATTTTGCACGACGTGTTTTGTTACGATATCCAACAACTGTGCCAAGTATGGTTCAAATCGGTCCATAACCTGATATAGCTGTTATATAAACCGATCTTGGGTCTTGACTTCTTGAGCCTGTAGAGGGCGCAATTCTTATCCGACTTGAATGAATTTTTGAATGAAGTATTTTGCTATGATATCCAACAACTGTGCCAAGTATGGTTCAAATCGGTTCATAACCTGATAATGCTGCCATATAAAAAGATCTGGGGACTTGACTTCTTGAGCTTCTAGAGGGCGCAATTCCTATCCGATTTGGCTGAAATTTTGCATGGCGTATTTTATTCTTACTTTCAACAACTGTGTCAAATAAGGTTTAAATCGGTCCATAACCTGATATAGCTGCCATATAAACCGATCTGGGATCTTGACTTCTTGAGCCTCCAGAGGTCGCAATTATTATCCGATTTGCCTGAAATTTTGTACTACGGATCCTCTCATGACCATCAATATACGTGTTTATTATGGCCTGAATCGGCCTATAGCCCGATACAGCTCCCATATAAATCGATCTCTCTATTTTATTTATTGAGCCCCCACAGGGCTTAATTCTTATTTGAATTGGCTGACATTTTACACAGGTCTCCAGCATTTAATTTAATTGTGGTCCAACCGGACCATATCTTGATATCACTCTAATAGCAGAGCAAGTCTTTTCTTATATCCTTTTTTGCCTAAGAAGAGATGCCGGGAAAAGAACTCGACAAATGCGATCCATGGTGGAGGGTATATAAGATTCGGCCAGGCCGAACTTAGCACGCTTTTACTTGTTGAATTCTACATTCTATGGTCCAATCGTCGTTCTGACATTACATCTTAGCAATTCCACCACTTCTTTCAGTGCAAGGATCTCCGCTTGATTCACAGTGCAGTGGTCATGTAATCTTCTCGATATGACCAGTCCAAGTACTTCAGAGTGCACCTCAAAGCCCATCTGGTCGTCTAGTTTGGAACCAGCCATATAGAAGCCTATGTAACTCCTATTAGCAGGGATATCTAGAGATGGGCGATGGGTAAATAGCCAAAATCATGTGTAGTATGGAGAAGTGTAATATGTCACAGAAAGAATTTCTGTCATTACACAAAAAAAATACATGCATTAGGAAAAGTACAGCTAATAGACAGGGATGTCGAGCTTGGCTAATGTGGTAATTGTAGCATAGATGCGTTTTCGCTATTAATACGATTCAAATACAACATGCCAGCGCACGGCCCTTGAAGCCATCACACCTAATATGGTTGAAAAGTCTTCTAACCAAATACGAAACACGTCCCATAGTGGTTGGTGTGTGTTGCTATCTTTGGCTTTCCTTTTCCATTTGCATCTCCGATCATTGAGCACGTCTCGAAAGAGAAACAAACAAAAATTGGAAGAAGTTTTTGACAAAATGTGCATTTGATTAAATTTCTGACGCCTCTAAAACGCTTAAAAGTCAAAATGTAAATGTCTTGCAAATAAACTGACAATACCCTGTATACTTTCTATGCCATGGTGGTGGGTTTTATTTGATAACAACATGTTAAAATGTTTTATATGTTTCATTTTAAATACGCTGCCCTAAGCGACCATTAATATTTTTTTCAACCGTCAATTCTCCTTCTATTCCCATCAATCCAAAGGAAACGCAATTGGTTTTTTTTTATCTCAACTTAATACTTATCACGTGTCATGACTCAATTCCACTTAACTTCATTAAAATGAAGCATCTTCATCAGCAAACGCAAACAAGCATAGGCCGTATAAACTGACAAAAGAGCAAGACATTGTAGTGAAAAATTTGAGATTAAAACCACAGCATGTGAACACGTTTTTAAACTCCTATTACCCGGCAAGGATCAATGAATGTGAAAATAATTGAAAATACAAGCAAAAACAGGACACCCTGCCTGTTGGTATTTGCGTGAGTGTGTGTGTGTGTACTACAAAGCAAAGCCAACAAATTAAAAGGCAAAAGAATAGAAAGTAAAGGAAAAAAAAGCTTCGAGTAGTATGGAATTGTGATCCTTTAGTTTAAATTTTGGGCCTACTATGATGATGAGCAGCAGGTAATTGGATGCCATTCATTGTCCTTTAGAGTAAGCCGACATCTGAGTAAATCAAAAGGGAAAAATAATTGTCAGATAATGCCGCCAACCATAAAGGCATGCTCTAAGTTCCAACATTGAATTTGATGCCAACAAATCACAAAAAGCTTTTGAAGTAATCACCGATAATTTAATCGTTGCTTTATGGTGATTCCTTTAGGAGTTTGCTCAAGTTCATTGTTAGCTCGTTTTCCTTTCTACGCTTTAATTAATTGAGACACTTTACTAGGAAACTCTTCACAATAACGCGCAATACAATTTACTGAAGGATCAAAGTAAGGGATCTTGCAAAGGAAAGAAGTTTTAACATTCAAACACATATGCCGCTATATACAGGTCGGCAAAATAAAAGCTATGACCAAATGACATCATGCAACATATTTCGCTGAAAGTGCGATCGATTACAAGAATTTAATAATCTATGGAAAATAAATGTTGTACGTAAAGGAAGATATTTAGTGCTTTAAGACATAGTATGTAAGAGGAAGAAGAGAATCTCAAGAAATCAAATCGGTATATGTGAGTTATGTATATCCAACGATATACTCGGAAACGAAGTATTACCAAGTTCACACTCTCTGTCAAATTATAAATGACAGTTACATGATATTTGCTTTATTACAGATCGTTATATTATTTACAAGCCACCAAAAGCATTTGTTTCTGAGTTTATTGGAAAAGAAATGTATTCGTAATCGAATTCAGGTGTAATAGTGTGACTGCGTTTAATTGGCTTTTGTTGGCGAACTCAAACACCTTAATATGAACTAAATGTTTGTGTGCGATACACATAAATAGTTATAATGATACTGACAGATATTGCCAAACGCCATGGTGGAGGTCCAAAAACAACTCCAATAATATCTGAAGTGGTTCGGCGAGTGATGGCTCGAATTCAATGAAATTCAAGCCGTAATGACAATCAAAGGCTAAAGATATGAAAATATTCAATGAAGACACGCAACATATATTGAACAACGAGCTCATGGTAAAGCTTTACATATTTCAAAAATAACTCGACATTTCATCAAAGCGCAAATAAAAATAGACTCAAAAGCATAAAGGAGTTGATAAGCTTGTACGTAATCATGTTCTCTAACGAGAAAAATGTCCCGACTGAACTATTCGACTCGACTCCCAATATGATCCCATTAACGACGCACAGTGGGCCAAATGGCAAAAAAATTGGAAATAAGTCTACAACTTTTTATCTGTTGATTTTAGCCATACAAAATGTTCTAGACATTTGTAGAGGAGGACATAGGCTTTCAGAAAAGTGCTGTTGTTGGTCCATATCTTTAATACAGGGTGAGCTACAGGGTGTCAAAGTTGACCACTTTTGACTTCTCCAAGCTTCTGGGGGCCATAACTTTTGATCTACTCAACCGATTTACATGATTTAGGACTCTAGAGAAAGAGCTTGACAAGATCTAAAAAACTTATGCATAAAGTACCATGCCATCGTGTACTGTTAAGGAGTTATGAATTGTTTAATTTTAAAATATGAAAATTTGGCCTTGGTTTTTTTCAGTGTTTTTTAAATAACTCCGTCAATTTTAAAGCTATAAACTTCATACTTCACACAAATTATGCCAGCATATGTGTGCATAAAATACAAAAGGAATCACGTGAATATCTTTGGCGGTTTAAAAATGGCATCGTTTTCAATATGAAAAATATTTTTTTTGTCAAAAAATTGCAAAATTTTTCAAAAAAGATACTCCCATTTCCTTTAAGTTTTCGCAAACTTTGGCCGTCAAAGCATTATCATTTCTTTCCATTTTCACAAAGTCGAGGTATTAAGAAAAGTTTTAAGTGCTAATTTGGCTAATTTCGATATCAAACAACACCGTTATCTTAAGACCAAAATGGCCAATTTTTTTACTAAACTTCAAAAGTTTCTCACTGGAAAAAAAGTTCCACGGGGATTTTTTCGCTTTTTTTGAACTTAAATGAAAGCTTAAAATGTTCCCAACATTTTAAGGTATGTCTCGCCATATCCTAGCCATAAATGAGATCGTAGCGATCAAAATACTGAAAAAAGTCAATTTTCAAGTAGTGCTATATTCATTGCTAAAAAACAAGTATTACGTCACATTTTATTGCAAAGATGTTAAATAAACTTTTATTTGGTAACACTTCTTCTACAAAACACAAAAAGAATCATGGAAATATCTCTATTCTATTCCATTTTATGGAACCGGCAATAAAAAAGTCAATTTTTCAAAAAAGTCGAATTTCCCAAATTTTGTTTTTGTTGTCCTAATTGCACATGACACACTATAGCCATATTTACGCAACATACCTTATCGTAAAGGAAATTTTCATACCTTTCCAACGATGTATAAAACATTTCTCAACTCGGATTCTATCTACTCTAAAATTCATTTACACTTCATTAAACTCTATATAAAAATGTCTATTTGTGAAATGGAACCTTATATGGGGCCTACACTAAAACATTGATAGATTTGCCCAGGGTTTACAATACAAATGTGTTAGAATAAAAAAAGGTCTCCTGCCAAAGTTTAAAAAAATTGGAATAAAAATATGTGTTTTAGAGCGAAAACACTTCGCATCGGCGTGCGTTTATATGTATATTAGCTACTCCCAAAATAAAAAAGCATTTTAGTTTTGTATTATTTGATTTTATTCTCTACCAAATAATCTAAGGTATCAAAATTTAAAAGCTCTTTAATTTGAATGGCATCGGGATCGTCCTTATCTATATCGTCACATATTTTTGGTAGCCATTTAGTTCTGATGCTGTATAGTACCGGATCAGACGATAACAATAAATATTGAAGTAAATCATAATTTTGGTTAAATTTGGTGCTCTTTCGGGTATTGAAAAGCCGGAACTGTTTAACATCTCTATTACGGGATTCCTGAGCTTCTTCTGTAAGTTCTCCTAACGGAAGTATGTTGTATTCCACAATTTCCTTGCCATGATGTAAGACTTTATGTACTGTCGGTGTTAAAGCTTTCCACGAATATAAATCAGATAAAATGTTTTTTGTGTCATTACTATAAGCTTCAAATTTGGTTGAATTTATCATCTTTTTGCTATTGATTACAGCCAAAATCACTTTGAATCGTCTTAGCAAGTGTTCATCAAGACCGGTTATTTTAGATGTCGATACGGGGTCCTCAAAAAACCGCCTTGCCGAGTTGCCATCATTTGTGCTTCCGTATCCGTAAAGAGGTTTATCTATTATAAGTCCCTTTTGTTTAAACTCCAACTGGATTCGATTCTTCTCTTCCTGCCTCATTTTGTGAAGATCTTGGTTGTTTCTAGCAGAGACATCGCGGTTTCCAGGGCTAGTCCGATATTTAAGGTCATACGATAAATGCAAACAATACTCCATGAATCGAATTCTACAGTGCAGGGGCGAAATACCGAAATTGAGCGCATTTTCGTTTACTAAATTTTCATCAGACTTGTCCTCGAATTGCCCATTCTTCTTGCCACAAATATTGCATCTCCAATTGGACATAACGCCAGTTAATGCGTTTGCCACCTCTCTCTACAAAAATATAATGAAGAAAATTTGGATTTTGTTCAAATATTTATGCAATATATTCACAATTAATGACCCATTTCAGGTATCAGACGCAATCGTAAAAAGGGGTCCAAAGTGCCTCTTTTTACTTACTCTTCTATAATTATTTACCTGGACTCGAATTTGGTTAAAAAAAATGACAATGAATTTTTTATGGGTAGGTTTTTTCACATTCATTGATACGGTGGATTTCCTGGGAATTCGACATAGCGAAACAGGTAACATTTGTCTGCATCAAATCTTAACACAAATATATATATATATGCAGGTATATTTCTAGGTTACTTTTTATTCAAAAATCATCAGCTTACATTAAAAATAGATGTAGGTACTATACAAACGCACGCCGATGCGAAGTGTTTTCGCTCTAAAACACATATTTTTATTCCAATTTTTTTAAACTTTGGCAGGAGACCTTTTTTTATTCTAACACATTTGTATTGTAAACCCTGGGCAAATCTATCAATGTTTTAGTGTAGGCCCCATATAAGGTTCCATTTCACAAATAGACATTTTTATATAGAGTTTAATGAAGTGTAAATGAATTTTAGAGTAGATAGAATCCGAGTTGAGAAATGTTTTATACATCGTTGGAAAGGTATGAAAATTTCCTTTACGATAAGGTATGTTGCGTAAATATGGCTATAGTGTGTCATGTGCAATTAGGACAACAAAAACAAAATTTGGGAAATTCGACTTTTTTGAAAAATTGACTTTTTTATTGCCGGTTCCATAAAATGGAATAGAATAGAGATATTTCCATGATTCTTTTTGTGTTTTGTAGAAGAAGTGTTACCAAATAAAAGTTTATTTAACATCTTTGCAATAAAATGTGACGTAATACTTGTTTTTTAGCAATGAATATAGCACTACTTGAAAATTGACTTTTTTCAGTATTTTGATCGCTACGATCTCATTTATGGCTAGGATATGGCGAGACATACCTTAAAATGTTGGGAACATTTTAAGCTTTCATTTAAGTTCAAAAAAAGAGAAAAAATCCCCGTGGAACTTTTTTTCCAGTGAGAAACTTTTGAAGTTTAGTAAAAAAATTGGCCATTTTGGTCTTAAGATAACGGTGTTGTTTGATATCGAAATTAGCCAAATTAGCACTTAAAACTTTTCTTAATACCTCGACTTTGTGAAAATGGAAAGAAATGATAATGCTTTGACGGCCAAAGTTTGCGAAAACTTAAAGGAAATGGGAGTATCTTTTTTGAAAAATTTTGCAATTTTTTGACAAAAAAAATATTTTTCATATTGAAAACGATGCCATTTTTAAACCGCCAAAGATATTCACGTGATTCCTTTTGTATTTTATGCACACATATGCTGGCATAATTTGTGTGAAGTATGAAGTTTATAGCTTTAAAATTGACGGAGTTATTTAAAAAACACTGAAAAAAACCAAGGCCAAATTTTCATATTTTAAAATTAAACAATTCATAACTCCTTAACAGTACACGATGGCATGGTACTTTATGCATAAGTTTTTTAGATCTTGTCAAGCTCTTTCTCTAGAGTCCTAAATCATGTAAATCGGTTGAGTAGATCAAAAGTTATGGCCCCCAGAAGCTTGGAGAAGTCAAAAGTGGTCAACTTTGACACCCTGTAGCTCACCCTGTATTAAAGATATGGACCAACAACAGCACTTTTCTGAAAGCCTATGTCCTCCTCTACAAATGTCTAGAACATTTTGTATGGCTAAAATCAACAGATAAAAAGTTGTAGACTTATTTCCAATTTTTTTGCCATTTGGCCCACTGTGCGACGAAGGGATAGAAAAACAACTAAGAATAGAGCTGTCTTAGAAAAATTTAGATCGAGCTAAGAAAGAGGTATTCTATCCGTAAAGTTTACGAATGAAATTTATTGGGGAAAAAATGTCCTGTCATACAAAGTCATGTTATGGCGGAAAATAGGCTTGTCGAAAGTCGGCAATTTTTTATATCCAAAAATTATCCAACAAAAAATTTTCTAAAAATTCTTTGGAAATTTTATGGAAACCGTTTTAGTGTCTTGTTACATTTGATAGCAGGTGCGATTTAATATCAGGGAATATCGATTGCTGAAAATTTTGTTGAGTTCACGCCGGGCCTCCTAGCCAATAGAATGCGCAATTCTAAACCGATTTGGTTGAAAGTTGACACAAAGACTTCCGTAAAAACCTCCAATATTCGCGCCAAGTATGATTCGAATTGGTACATATCCTGATACAGCTGCCTACTCACAATATTTCCCTCTGTGCCTCTATACGACTTGGCTGAAATTTTGTACAATTAATTATACTATGACCTTCAAAAATCATGTAATGCATGGTCTATACCCATTGCACTTCTTGAGTACTGATTTTTTTTAATATTATGCCCAATAACTTTTCCTATGACCTCCAAAAGACAGGCCAAGTATAGTCTGAATTGGTTCATAACTTGGTATAGCTCACATATAAATCGATCTTCCTATTGTACTTCTTCAGCCCCTAGATGGCGCAAGTCTTATATGATTGGGGTGTAATTTTGCACAATGACTTCTACTATGAGCTCAACATCCAAGCAAAGCATGACCTGAATCGGTTCATACTCTGATATATCTCCTATATAAGCCTATCTCTTGATATGACTTCTTGACTAGCTACAGGCAGCAATTTTTATCTATTAATTGCTTGAAATCCCATTATCTTTCTTAGATTCAGCCTATAATGAGAAACCGTGCCAAGAACTTGACAAATGCAATCAATTTTGTAGGTTATACAAGATTCGGTCAAGCCGAACAGAGCATGTTCTTAATTCTTTTCTGACTTGAACTTTATTAATTCTACTAATTTTACTTAACTTTTTAAGGTTTATGACTCCTTTGAAATTTTTCTGAAAATAGTTTTTGAGAAACTCCAAATTATTACCTATCACACACACAACCTATTGTATTAAGTATGCCAAAAAAAATTCTTCTGTCGTTAATTAAATAATTCAGTGTCACTAAATAAGCTGCAATATTCCCTTTCTTTGCCCCCTTTTTGGCTAATTGACACTGTTAACATAGCTCTTTGGCTGGTATTAGTGCTGCTGCTGTTGTTTGATGATGATGCTGCAGTCGTTATCGTCGTTTTTGATGATGATGGTTTTAATTAAATATTCTCCCTCTGTGTGTGTGTGTGTATGTATATGTTTCAATGTTTATTTATTTGCCATTGCAACGGAAGGAGGAGGACGAGACTGTGCTTCTTCATTTTAATTAAATCATCAAAAATCAATTTTGTAATTTCCATTCATGGCGCGCCATAATGAAAATAAACAACACAGTATACAAAACACACATGCATACATACCCAACCAAGCAGACAATGAACACACATACATACATACACATTTTGCCGTATTCCTCCAAGCCCAATGATATAGTTACCATACTACCTTATCCTGTTTTACCCCATACACATGGGGGCTGCAAACTTTTGCTGTGAAAAAGTCCTAAAGAGTAGATTTTAACGCCCCTTGCCTTCCATATTGTTTATTTGCAATAAAAGCTTTTCAAATTAAGCTTTCTTGTCAGATCATCATGGCTGGGAAAAATCCAAAATGGTTGTGTGTATAAGGTGTAGGTGTGAGAGCACTCTGCCAGCCTAGCACCCAAGTACACAGATGAAATATAAAAACCATTCGAATACGAAGCCTCAATTGCCTCTCCCCCCATGGATTCACCATTTTGTTGATGGCCCCATACTAAACCTCCACCCACCCCTACCCCTCCCCCAATCGACCACCCACCACCAGCAGTGATGCATATACAAAGAAAGTTTATATTCGTTAGTGCCATCAACCACTTTTCATGTTTAATCTCTTTCATAAACTTTTACCACCCACACCACTCTGTCGTACTCTCGGCATCGTCTCTTACTCTGTGTTTGACTACCTCTCCCGCTCTCTTGATATTGAACAATAAACTCTGTTAGACAACACTGCTGTGAGTAAACATTGTTATATTAACTGTACTCCATACAATTTAACTTTGTTCTGGGGCAGCGCAAGGGGCACAAGGGGGTGGGTGGCAAACCGAAAATGGATGCTGTTGGTAAAGACCCAAAGAAGACTTTTCTGATTGTGGGGGTAAATTCTGGGGGTGGAGGGTGGCCAAAAGAAAGATGGTAAATTGGTCTTTGGGTTCAACTTGAAAACATCATGATGGCAATTTTATTGGAAAACTTTGTTGCCTTAAACATCTTCAACTGGTAGCAATTGGACAGCATAAACCAACCCATACACTTGAAAAAATAACTGTAGCATGCAATTCCTGAAATGTTTAACAGCCAAAAAGGTGACTTACAAGTGAGAGATGTTTAAGGTTGATATTTTCGAAACCTGATGTCAGGGATGGCACGAATTTGACTTCTTAAGCTACTGGAGGGAAGAATTATTGAACGATAAATTTTGATATGACTTGAAAGTAGAGCGCTTAGTATGAACTGAACCAGCTTTAAAGCTGATAAAGCTTCCATAGAACCCGTTTGTTGGATTTGACTTTCTGAGTTCTTGTAAGTCACAATTTGTATCCTCTTTGTCTAAAATGATCCAAAATGGCGTCTGCGCGACTTTAAACATCCATACTAAATATGGTCCGAATGCATCCACAATCGGATAATCGCTCTGCGGCGTGGCCTTTGAGCTCGGCATCATCATTGGGCATAAACTTAAAACGGTTGAGAGAAGAATACCCAATGTTCCTTAACCCAAGTCGCCTTGATGATGCCATATGGCAACAGAAAACTTTTGATGAGTTTTAACCGTATTTTAACTATAAATTTTCAACGGTTTCACATTATTTGCATTTTTTGAAAGACGAAAAGTGGTTATTTGTCATTTTTATATCCACCACCGAAGGATGGGGGTATATTCATTTTGTCATTCCGTTTGCAACACATCGAAATATCCACTTCCGACCTTATAAAGTATATATATTCTTGATCAGCGTAAAAATATCCGATCTAGCCATGTCCGTCCGTCTGTCTGTTGAAATCGCGCTACAGTCTTTAAAAATAGAGATATTGAGCTGAAACTTTGCAAATAAATGCATATTTTGCCCATGAATATTCCACAAGGAACAGGGGCAAACTTCTCACATATCAATGAGTGCCGTCCGATTCAAGTTTAAGCTGAATGACAAGGGGCCTCCTTTTTACAGCCGAGTCCGAACGGCGTGCCACAGTGCGACATCTCTTTGGGGAGAGTTTTGCATGGCATAGTACCTCACAAATGTTGCCAGCATTAGGAGCGGAAAACCACCGCTGAAAAATTTTGTTGATGATCTCGCCAGGATTCGAACCCAGGGGCGTTTAGCGTCATATGCGGACATGCTAACCTCTGCGCTACGGTGGCCTTCACCAAACTTTGCACAGATTCTCTTTTTGTCCATAGGCAGGTTAAGTTCGAAGATGGGCTATATCCGACTATATCTTGATATAGCCCCCATATGACCGATACGCCGATTTAGAGTCTTAGGCCCATAAAAGCCACATTTATTATCCGATTTTGCTAAAATTTGGTACAGTGGGCTTCGTTAGGCCAGTCAACATCCCACTTCAATTTGGCCCACATCGGTCCATATTTGGATATAGCTGCCACATAGACCGATCTCTCGATTTAAGGCTTTGGTCCCATAAAAGGCGCTTTCATTTTCCGATTTTGCCAAAATTTGGGACAGTGAGTTGTGTTAGGCCCATCGACGTCCTTCTTCAATTTGGCCCACATCGGTCCAGATTTGGATACAATTCCCACATAGACCGATCTCTCGATTTAAGGTTTTGGGCCCATAAAAGGCACGTTTATTGTCCGCTGTCGTCAAAATTCGGCATAGTGAGTTAAATTAAGCCCCTCGTCATACTTCTGCAATATGGCACAGATCGATCCAGATTTGGATATAGCTGCTATATAGACCGATCTCTCGATTTAAGGTTTTGAGCCCATAAAAGGTGCATTTATTGTCCTATGTCGCCGAAATTTGGGATAGTGAGTTGACTTAGGACCTTCGACATTCTTCTTCAAATTGACCCAGATCGGTTCAGATTTCAATATATCTGTCATATAGACCTATCTCTAAATTTAAGTTTTTGGGCCAATTAAAGGCGCATTTATTATTCGATGTCGCCAAAATTTGTGACATTGAGTAGTGTTGGGCCCTTCGACATTTTTCTGCAACTTGGTCCAAAACTGTCCAGATTTCGATATAGCTGCCATATAGACCAATCTCTCGATTTAAGGTTTGGGGGCCATAATAGGAGCCATAATAAGCGCCGAAATTTAGGACAGAGAATTGTGTTAAGCTTTTCGACATTTTTCTGCAACTTGGCACAAAACGGTCCAGATTTCGATATAGCTGCCATATCGACCGATATCTCGATTTAAAGTCTTGGCCACATAAAAGGCGCATTTATAATCCGATTTCACTGAAATTTGACACAGTGACTTATGTTAGGCTTTTCGACATCCTTGTCGTATATGGTTTAGATCAGTATATTTTTAGATATAGCTACTAAGAAGGTCAATATTTTGTTGTACACAATTTAACAATGACTTGTACTTATTAGTATTAGGTCCAAATCGGAACATATTTCGATGTAACTGCTATGGGACATAAGGTATGCATTTTTCACCGGATTTTGACAAAAGGTGGTTTACTTATGTACACGATGTGGTGGGTATCGAACGCCTTTTTACTTGTTGGAATTGATTAAGTTAAAAAATGAGTCATAAAAAATCTTTCAAATAGAAATTCACCAAAACGTTTCATGGTGATTCGGATTAATGGAATCTTCATGGGTCAATTTGGAAGAATCTCCAGCTTTCATAAGATTCGAACACCTGATATGATTTTTGGGAGCCTGGAAGACACAATTCTTACCTGGAAAATCTGGAAACTTTAAGGTAGAGTTCTGTTGTGACTTGCAATGTCCAGAACCAAATCAATCAATAACTTGGAAAAGCTTCCAAGCCGATGTCCCAATTTGTTCTTCAAGGCCCTGGGGGCTAAAAAATTGCTCAAGTTTTCATTAATGAGGCACAGAAAATTGTTTTTCGATATTCTCACCAGACATTCAGAGTCATAATCAGGCGTAGTACCTCCCAGCTTAAAATGCCCTCCAAACTATTATAGCTCCCATACCGCCCAGAATCTTGATTTGAGAATTTTCAAAATCTGTTTAACCATCCTTGCTTCGAAAACCACATACACATAGGAGTTCCCGGTATTACTAAAGAGCTACATCCTTTGTAACACTTAAATAGGCAAGCCGTAGCTTACTACAATAGTATACCTTAAACCTACGCAGTCTCTCGTTCTCTCTCTCTCTCTCTTTCTCTCATTTACACACTCTCTGTTTGGATGTGTGTGCATAGAGCATTTTATGCCACAATCTCCCTGGTTGATATGCCTTATGACGTACACAATGTTGCTGCCATTCTTTGGGGGCTGATTGCTGGGAAAATGTTGCAGATGATGACGACGGTGACGATGATGATGATGAAGGGAGCAAAAAATACAACATCCATGGCAGAGGTTAAGCAAAAAAGTATAGCACCAAATTACTTTCGAGTATGTTTCTGACAGTTTGCAAATTGGAAAATTGACTTTTAACTTAAATATACACACAAACTCACACTTGGCTGCGAACAACTCATACACGTCTACGTTTATGAAGAGCTATAGATATGCTATCTACCTGTTTTTTTTATTTTTTGCCTACCTTGTGCAAATTTAAACAAACAATAGACTAGCAAAAAAACAAATATGAAGCGCTGGCCACCATGCTACGATTGTTCTCACAGCCATGTCCACTTTCGATATTTTATCCAAAGATTTTAAAAACTACATTTGCTTCCGATGATTTGACAGTTGATTGATAAGAAATGATTCCTGGTGGAGAATTTCGGAGGCTTTGTTTTATAAAAGAATTGAAGTAAGCAGGACCTGCATATAAGAGAAAATTTGTGAAGACTAAATAATTAATTAATATATGAATTCACAAAATATTCCATTATATGTCGGGATGACGGTACTTGCCAACTATCAGCTTCTATCACGAAAATGATTATATCAATCGCAGTTTTTGAAAGAGATGATTGAGAGAAATTTCAATTAAAAATATTGAAACATTGAAAAAATTCAATTTAAAATATTGCAATTCAATTGAAAAAATTATTGAAAATTTTTGAAATTCCAATTAATGTGTTTATTGATCCAAGTAAAAGAATGATTGACATTATTTTAAATTATCAATTACTTGACTAATTGATTCAATTAAAAAAGTGATTGAAATTCACGAAATTTCTCAACAAATTTTTTGATTGAATCAACTAAAAATTTAATTGAATATTTTGAAAATATATATAACAAGTTCGGCCGGGACGAATCTTATATACCCTTCGCCATGGATCGCATTTGTCAAGTTTTTTGCACGATTTATTTTAATAGGTGATAGGTAATAAATAGATAATAATTCCTTTCCGTAATTGCTCTACTAGGCAAATCGAGAAATAGGTTACATGGGAGCTATGCCAAGTTATGGACCGATTCAGAACATTCTTGTCATTGACATAGGAGGTCATAGTAAAAGTCATTGTGGTAAATTTCGTCCAAGTCGGGAAAGAGTTGCCCACTATAGGGGCTTAAGAAATACATTCAGAAGATCAGTTTATATGAGAGCTATATGATGTTAATGAAGATGTTAATGAAGAAGTCACTGTGCAAACTTTCAGCCAAGTCGGAAAAGAATTAGACATTCTTGAACACCGAGAAGTACATTCGGGAGATCGGTTTAGCAGAAAGCTATATCAAGTTATGGACCGATTCAACTCATACTTGGCACACATGTTGGAGATCATACTAAAAATCATAAAATTCAGCCAAAGCAGGTAAAAATGGTGCCCTCTAGGGGCTAAAAATCATATCGATTAATCGGTTTATATTGGGGCTATGTCCAAATCTGAACCGATAAAGCCCATATGCAATCCCCAACGACCTACAATAGTATAAAGTTTCTGTGCAAAATTTCAAGAAGCTAGCTTTACGCTTTCGACCGCTATTGTGATTTTCACAGACCGACGGACAGGACAAGATCGACTCTTACTTTATAGGGTTCAAGATCAATATTTCAAGGTGTTACAAACGGAATGACTAAATAAGTATAACTCCATCTTATGGTGGAGGGTAAACAAATTTTTCCAAAAGAGAGCTGTAGCTCAATCGAAAGAGGAACCGAATGAGATTAGATTTCCACACTGAACTTGCTCTTACCTTGCGGCTTTGGGCTAAACCCTACTCAATTGACCGAAGTTTCAGGGGTTTACTCTGCTCGACCTTCTAATCAACAAATGGGTGATTTTTTAAGGTCTTTAGGAAAGATTTTCAAAAAAAACACAAACAGTTCAGAAAAATGCATGAAATCTTTAATGGAACCGATAGTACGGTCCATATAATTTAATGTTTGAAGATTATTTCATGCAATTGTGACTGCGCCTCAAATGATACACCAGCTAAGTCCAATTTTGACATACTCTTTCCAACATATTGCCCGGTATCTCACGACTAAATACTTCAATATTGTCTTCCAATGAATCAATTAAAGCGGGCTTATCTGTATAGGCATGAGCTTAATCACAGCCTCCCAAAAAAATAGTCTAAGGGCACGCACTATCTTGGCGGCGAATTAGCCGGTACCGAACGCGAAATAAAATGTTCACCGAATTCGTCTCTCAATAGGTCCATTGTTTCACGTGCTATCTGTCATGTGCCACCGTCTTGTTTTAACCACATGTCATGTACGTCAAGCTCTTGCATTTTGACCAAAAAAAAGTTGGATATCATCTCACGGTTGTGCTCACCATTCACAGTTACGTTATGATTCCCATTATCTTTGAAGAAGTACTGTCCAATGATGACACCAAACTGTGACTTTTTCTGGATTCATTTGTCAGTGAAACAAAACACGAAACGTGGGTGAGCTGTTCAAATCAGTGTTGCCAAACTATTGCAACTAGTTGCAAACTATCGATTTTAGATCCATTCGATAGTTTCGATATTTTTATACCCTCCACCATAGGATGGGGTATACTAATATTCTGTTTGTAACTCCTCGAAATATTCGTCTAAGACCCCATAAAGTATATATATTCTTGATCGTCATGACATTTTAAGTCGAACTAGCCATGTCCGTCCATCTGTCCTACCGTAGGTCCGTCTGTCCTACCGTCCGTCCGTCTGTCCCTCCGTCCTTCTGTCTGTCGAAAGCACGCTTACTTCGGAAGGAGTAGAGCTATCCGCTTGGAATTTTGCAAAAATACTTTTTATTGGTCAAGGTCAGTTGAGATTGTAAATGGGCTATATCGGTCCACGTTTTGATATAGCTGCCATACAAACCGATCTGGGATCTTGACTTCTTGAGCCGCTAGAGGGCACAATTATTATCCGATTTGGCTGAAATTTTGCATGAGGTGTTTCATTATGACTTTCAACAACTGTGCTAAGAATAGTTCAAATCGGTCTATAACCTGATATAGCTTCCATATAAACCAATCTGGGGTCTTGACTTCCTGAGCCCCTATAGGACGCATTTATTATCTGATTTGGCTGAAATTTTGCATGAGGTTTTTATTGTGACTTTCAAGAACTGTGCTAAGAATAGTTCAAATCGGTCCATAACCTGATATAGCTGCCATATAAACCGATCTGGGGTCTTGACTTCTTAAGCCTCTACATGAAGCAATTCCTATCAGATTTGGCTGAAATTTTGCATGAGGTGTTTTGTTTTGACTTTCAATAACTGTGCTAAGAATAGTTCACATCGGTCCAAAGCCTGATATAGCTGCCATATAAACCGATCCGGGGTCGTGACTTCTTGAGCCACTAGAGGGCGCAATTATTATCCGATTTGGCTGAAATTTTGCATGAGGTGTTTTATTGCGAATTAGAACAACTGTGCTAAGAATATTTCAAATTGGTCCGTAACCTGATATAGCTGCCGTATAAACCGATCTGGGGCCTTGACTTCTTGAGCCACTAGGCGGCGCAATTCTTATCCGATTTGAATGAAATTTTGCATGACGTTTTTCGCTAAAACTTTCAACAACTGTGCCACGTAAGGTTCAAATCGGTCCATAACCTGATATAGCTGCCATATAAACCTATCTGGGGTCTTGACTTCTTGAGCCAATAGAGGGCGCAATTATTATCCGATTTAGCTGAAATTTTGTACAACGGCTTCTCTTATGACCTTTAACATATGTATCGAAAATGGCATGAATCGGTTTATAGCCTAATGTCGCTCCCCTATAAACCGATCTCCCGATTTTACTTCTTCAGCCTCTAAAGTGCGCAATTCTTACTAGATTTGAAATCTTTACACAATGACTTCTACTATGGTCTCCAATATTCAGTTCAATTATGGTCCGAAATGTACTTTAACTTGATATTGTTCCAATAACATTAAAATTTTTTTCTTTTATCCTTTGTTTGCCTAAAAAGAAATACCGTGGCAAGAGCTCGACAAATGCGATCCATGTTGGTCGAACTTAACACACTTTTTCTTGTTCTTCTTAACTTCTTCTTAAATATATCATAAAATATTCATATTATCAAAGAAGACAAGAAGAAGACGAGCTCGAACTATTTATATTTGTGAGATTGGTTGAACCGTGTTCGATCAGGGCTATTTTAAAAGTGCCTTATAATATTTTGGTTCGAGAACTCTAAACCCTTTTTGTTCTTAGCCCTTCGGACCAAATAGTATCATCCAAAGTTTGTATTTCCCGCACCTAAGACTATGACCCAGAAACTGTCCACAGGGTTTACATAAGGATTAATACTAAGAGAGTAAATTTTACTTAATTTTGAAGACTTTCTCTTAAAATAAATAACACTTGGCTTATGAATTATGGAGTTGTTGTTTTATCCAAAAAAATTGTGTATCAAATAGAGGTACATTTCAGCAAAAATAAAATTTTACCGAAGTGTTAGTGTTAAAAACTATGGATATTAACGCAAAAATAAAACTATCGATGGTTGCATTGATATTTTGCCAGCTCTTAGTTAGACCCTTAATAGTAAGAGACTTTCATTTGTATACCCTCCACCATAGGATGGGGGGTATACTAATTTCCTCATTCCGTTTGTAACTAATCGAAATATTGATTTGAGACCCAACAAAGACTATATATTCTTGATCGTCTTGACATTCTAAGTCTATATAGCACTGTCTCTCCGTCTGTTGAAAGCACGCTTACACCCAGAGAAAAGTTGATTCCAAATGTGCTCATTTCAGTACCATACGGTATTGATAGTATAGCAACAGCAAATGGTACAAAAACAATGAATGAACCATAAAATTATTAGTACCGTTTGGTGTTAGCCTTGTTACCGAGTTGGTATTAATTTTAATACCAATCTATTATTGGTTTAAGCACCAGACCGTTATTGGTTTTAGTACCACCCCCTAACGAACCAAAAAATCATTGAAAATATTTTTAATTTGATTTTATTTCTATTATTTATGTTCATAATTACAAAAAGTAACTTTACACCGTGGCCAACCTCAATTCGATTTATTCAGCAATTTATTCCATATCCATCGATTCCCGGAAGTTTTTTTTTTCATACGAATATACCAACACAGCATCGTTTTCCACACAATGGACTATCATGTTTCTGTTATAGAATGTCCTTAGGATTTGTACAATTTGGATTTTCATCGTTTTTATGCACTCAAATTGTATTAAACCATTTTATTTATTTGTTTAAAAAATATTTTATAATGGCGACAATATTTTAAGTACAAAGCTCAACAAAACTTGTAGCTCAAAGACAAGAATACAAATGTGACGCCGTTAGTTCTTAATACCCTCCTTTGTCTGGTATTAAATTGATACCGAATGGTATTTTCTTTAACAACCGTGTGGGGGGGATATGTAGCATACGCAATCTAAATATCGTGGGTCTTTACTTCAGTACAATGTCCTTCAAATAATCCTTGCACGTTTTTTCCTTTCATTATTTTCTTCCATCTCCTTTGCCATAAACGTTCAATTTCATTTCTTCTTCATCGTCATCTTCTGCACCTGCTTTATTTCCATAATCATTCCTAATTAATTTATACAAATTGTGTTTAATTACTTTCAAACGAGGCAACTGACAGTTATAAACCAAAACACACCGAATTATAAGCCCCACATAAACTCACACAAATACACAGATATTACGCACACACGCTTGCATATATCCCTGGGCTGTGGAAAGACACACATACAACCAACCACTGACAATATTTATCATGTTTTGTATGTGCGTATATTTTGACTTGGAGTTTGGCTATGTATTTGTCTGAATTTCCGTTGTATTTATCTCAATTAGTAACTCATTTAGTCTGACTGTAGTGGCTCCCCACTTTTTCTCTCCCTCTCTCACATTCACTCTCCCTCTTCGCCTTTACCGCGCATTTGCCACAAACTCATTTAATCACATCGTATAAATGTCATGCTTGTCATTGGTGTCGCAGAGACCATGAAAATATTGTCTAGCAGCCAGAGATAGACGACACAAATTGGTAGGGAGGTGGTTCGAAGCCTACCTGCTATCTTAGGCTAGCTATCTGTCTCTCGCGCTGTCTCTTTCTTGTTACGAAGCTTTCTACTTTGCCTCTTACCCACTCCATTGTTTGTTAAGATAATTCTAATTACAGCCTGTTTGACTTAATTGAATTTTATTTTCTTGCTTGCTGTCTTGCAGCTCTCACCTCTCCCTTTATCTGTCATGTAATAAAATTGTCTGTGCTCATCTTCCCTGCTTTGCCCGTCAACTATGTCTGAACATTTAATTTCTGTGTTTAGTGTTAGCAATCCTTGTTACTGTTTTCACTCCGCTGTCATTAGTGCGAAATATTCGAATGAAAAAGGGAATGGGGAAGGGAGCTCTTAATTATTCAATGTGGTGGAGAATTTATTCTAGGCTATGTGAGTAAATGTGGGTGCCGCCATTTTATATTCGCTTCACTATTGTTTTTTCTTCTTTCAGTAGGCCCTTTCATGGCCTTTTACATAGAGACAATCTCCTCACTTGGTAAAACGAACACATCGAAATGTTCTTACCCATGCCATGGTATAAATGAATTCCGTGCAATAATTGAGCTTATTCATTTCTAATTATATTTAATGACATTTCTGTGGCAGCAGCAGTGTTGCCAAAGCAAATATTTGTTAATTTTAGGTTATTAAATTGCTATATATTTTTTTATTTTGTTGTATTTTCCTTGATTTTTTTTTTTCATCCGATTTGGCTGAAATTTTGCACGTTTTGCAAGTTTTACTCTATTTGCCTGAAATGTTGGAAGTGTTATTTTTCTATGTCTTCTAACATCCATGACAAGTACAGTCCATATCGGTCAATAACTTGATGTAGCTAATATATATATTGAACAAGTAAAAAGGCGTTAATTTCGGCCGGGCCGAACTTTGGATACCCACCACCTCGGGAATATGTGTAAACAACATTTCGTCAAAATCCGGTGAAAAATGCATTCTATGCCCCATAGCAGCAAAGTTGCGATTTGGACCAAATTATAATTAGTCTCGCCAGGATTCGAACCAAGGCGTTCAGCGTCATAGGCGGACATGCTAACCTCTGCGCTACGGTGGCCTCCGTTTGTAACACATCGATATATTGATCTGACACCCCACAGAGTATATATTGGGTTGCCCAAAAAGTAATTGCGGATTTTTTAAAAGAAAGTAAATGCATATTTAATAAAACTTAGAATGAACTTTAATCAAATATACTTTTTTTACACTTTTTTTCTAAAGCAAGCTTAAAGTAACAGCTGACAACTGACAGAAGAAAGAATGCAATTTCAGAGTCACAAGCTGTGAAAAAATTTTTCAACGCCGACTATATGAAAAATCCGCAATTACTTTTTGGGTAACCTGAGTCGATTTAGCCATATCGTACGTCTGTCTGTCTGTCGAAAGCACGCTAACTTTCAAGGAAGTAAAGCTAGGCGCTTCAGCGAAGCAATCTTTCTAAGGCGATCTCGATGGTACAGGCAAACCGGGACGGCTAAAATCCCTATGGAAAGATCAAGTGGAGAGAGACACCTCGAAACGTGGTGTCAGAGATTATAAAACTAGCGCAGAAGATCGAGGAGCTTGGAACGCTATGAGACAAATGTGCTGTCATAGCCAATTAAAGTAAAGTAAAGCTGGGCGCTTGAAATTCTGCGCAAATACTTCCTATAAGTGTAGGTTGGTTGGGATATTAAATGGGCCATATCGATCTATGTTTTGATAAAGCTGTCATATAAAACTATATCGGATTTTGACTTCTTCAGATTTAATTTTTTGAGCTTATAGAAGGCACAATTACCACCCGATTTGGCTGAAACTTTGCACGTAGGTTAGGTTAGGTTGAAAATAGGGTGCAAATATTAATCAGCCCAATGTCACTATGGACATACACCTTAGCCAGTAATAGGCTTATTGAGCGCTCTAAAAACTAAAAAGTAACCTCAAAAAAAGAACATTTTAAGTTAGGAATTTCGTGTTACTGACAAAATCCTTAATTGTTTTCCATTCCACTCCCCTGTCTGGTATCGTGTCCCCACCTAAGTACCGGTGTCTGTCGGTCGCGAAAGCCGGGCAATGAAAAGGAAATGGCCCAACGACTCATCATCTTCCCCACATGCACTACATATGCTTATCACTTGCCTCTCCGATTTTACATGAGTGAGCTCGTAGTCATTATCATTGTCCCGTTAACGACATCAAAAGCTATACTGACCTCCTTCTTACTACCTTTCAGTAATAGCCGAAAGGCCTCGGTTAAACCAAGTTTATCGACAGCTTTTCTCTGGCCTTTACTGCCAAATAGTCTTACTTTTCATTCCACCTTACTCCGTCATGACCCGGCACCCAAACGAAGCGGACTGTGCCATCCTCAGAGAAGGCGTTAATCTCCTTCTTATAGCGCAATACTAAAGATGTACACACTTAACGTCCTCGCGTTGTATCCCAACGCCTAAGGCATACGCTCGGATCTCCGCCGGCAGGACCGTATTATGGTCAGGCAGTCTCAAACAGATCTCAGTCCCTGGGTTCTCAATGTAGATATCCAGGCGCACTCTGTCCTCTAGCATTGATCCATTCGTGTAACATAATCTTCCAGATGGCAATACCAGGGTTCCGTCACTCCAAGACTGTGCCGCTGGCAACAGTGCCTCGCAGGTATCCTATCCGAAACCTCTTCCCTTTCTTCCAGGTTTCCTATCGTCACCTCGATTATATCGCGATGGTATGAGCTGATCCCAACCTTAATTCATTCTCCCATCGCCTTATGTCTCATAGCCGCAGTGGCTGCCTCATATTTAATCTGTATGTCTATGGGTCGGATATCTAGAATAGTCTCCAGTGCCCCTGAACCTGTTGTATAGTCGTTATGTTGTACTTCTTCTCCATAGAAGTCCACCAAACTACTGAAGCGTAAGTAAGTATTGGTCTAATCACGCTTCTGTAGAGCCGGTGGACTATGCTCGCAATCTGGCCCCATTTTGAGCCTTCTCAGTACACTCCTGATTGTGACACTTCCAATTCAGTTTCCTATCCAAGACCATTCAGATATGGAATCGTTTTATTGAGGGATCGAGGTGCGTCAAATCGTCCCCCCTTCTCGTGAACAGACATATTTCTGTCTTTTCTGGGTAAACACTTGGCACGTAAAGTTTATCTATGGGTTCCAACAACCGTATCAAGAATACTCCAAATATAGTTATAACTTGATATAGCTCCCATATAAACCGATCGCCCGACTTGACTTCTTGGGCCTCTAGGCGCAATTATTTGGTTAAAATTTTAAACGTGACATTTTGTTCTAAATATTTGTCAAGATAAGTACAGTCCATCTGTATCTCTAGATCTGTCTACTATATATTTGAAAAAGTCAAGAAGTTGTCGAATGCGATACATGGTGGAGGGTATATAAGATTCGGCCCGGCCGAACTTAATGCGATTTGGGTCAAATCGGTCCATGTTTTGATATAGCTGCCATATAAACCGATCTTGGGTCTTGACATCTTGAGCATCTAGAGGGCGCAATTCTTATCCGATTTGGCTAAAATTTTGCACGTGGTATTTTGGTATCATTTCCAACAACTGTGCTAAATATGGTTCAAATCGGTTCCTGTTTCGATATAGCTACTATATAAACCGATCTGGGGTCTTGATTTCTTGAGCCTCTAGAACGCGCAATTATCATCCGATTTGACTGAAATTTTGCACGTAGTGTTTTGGTATCACTTCCAATAACTTTGTTAAGTGTGATTCTAATCGGTTAATAATCTGGTATAGCTGTCATATAAACCGATCTGGGATCTTGACTTCTTGAGCCACTAGAGGGCGCAATTCTAATCCGATTTGGCTGAAACTTCGCATGACGTGTTTTGTTATGACTTATAACAACTGTGTTAAATATGGTTCAAATCGATCCCTAACCTGATATAGCTGCCATATAAACCGATCTGGGATCTTGACTTCTTGAGCCTCCAGAGGGCGTGTTTATTATCCTCTTTGGCTGAAATTTTGGGCAACGTCTTTTCGCATGACCTTCAACATATATAAGGTTCGGCCCGGCCGAATTTAGCACGCTTTTAATTTTTTAATTTTTTTTAATAATTTTTTTACTATTTAATAAAACTTTTAAAATTATTAAAACTTACCACAACGGCAACTTTATGTAAGCGGAAAAATCCTCAAGGACGAATTTAGTTTTTGCATTAATTGAGCAATTACCAGAACGTTTTCGCCCTTATCGCTGCCTGTGCTTGTTGCTGTCAAATTAATGACATTTAACATGATGCCTTAGCTTAGCTTTTGCCCTATAAATGAGCGCGTCTGTGTGTGTAGTTGTATAAAAAACTTTCCTCTACATTGACAAAGTCTATAAGTGAAAGTTTGTTAATGCCTGGGTGTAAATGTATGTGTCTAAGTGTGCTATGTATGTTTTTGATTGTGCTTAACTGTCTGCTGCTGTCTCCGTCCGTTGTTGTCGTTGTCGCTGCAACTTTAATTAATTTTTTCGTTCGTTAAACTAATTGTTGCTCTGGGTTATAATCAACGGTGAATGTCGAAAGCTCAATTGGCAACCATAATTAGTTTAGTGGCAATTCACAGCGAATATTTAATTTTTAGCTAAAGTTCAATTTGCAGATTATCTTGATGAATATTTAGAAAGATAATTCCAAGAAAAATTGTTCGAAAAAAAAATCTAAATGGTGTTGTTTGGGCAAGGATGAAAAAGAAAAGGAGGGACAAAAATATGGAAATTAGCGTAATTAGTCCATGATTTGTAGCGGGAAAAGAATCATAGAACAAGTAAAAAGAGGTTAAGTTCGGCCGGGCCGAACTTTGGATACTCGGGCATATATGTAAACCACTTTTCGTCATTATACGGTGAAAAATAAAAAATGTATGCCCCCATAGCAGTTTTATTGAAATTTGGTCCGATTTGGACCCCATACGACACGGATTGCGAGAGGTCTAATAAATACAAGTCATTATTCCATTTGGTAGAACAAAATATTGGCCTTTTTGTCCATATCCAAACATAGACCGATCTGAACCATATACAACACGGACGTCGAAAAGCCTAACTTAAATCCCTGTTTAAGATTTCGGCGAGATTAGACAATAAATGCGACTTTTATGGCTCCAAAACCTTAAATCGAGAGATCGGTCTATATGGCAGCTATATCCAAATCTGGACCGATCTGTTCCAAATTAAAGAGAAATATCAAAGGACCCAACACAACTCCCTTTCTCAAATTTCGGCGAAATCGGACAATAAATGTGCCTTTTATGGGTCTAAAACTTTAAACAAAGAGATCGGTCTTTATGGCAGCTATATCCAAATCTGGACCGATCTGTTCCAAATTAAAGAAAAATGTCAAAGGGCCTAACATAACTCACTGTCTCAAATTTTGGCGACATAGGACAACAAATGCGCCTTTCATGAGCCCAAAACCTTAAATCGAGAGATCGGTTTATATGGCAGCTATATCCAAATCCGGACCGATCTGTTTCAAATTAAAGAGAGATATCAAAGAGCCTAACGCAACTCCCTGTCTCAAATTTCGGCTAAATCGGACAATAATTGTGCCTTTAATGGGTCTAAAACCTTAAATCAAGAGATTGGTCTATATGGCAGCGATAACCAAATCTGAACCGATCTGAACCAAATTGAAGTGGGATATCGACTAACCTAACACAACTCACTGTCCAAAATTTCAGCAAAATCGGATAATAAATGTGGTTTTTATGGGCATAAGACCCTAAATCGGAGGATCGGTCTATATGGGGGCTATATCAAGATATATTCCGATATAGCCCATCTTTGAACTTAACCTGCTTATGGCAAAAAAAAGAATCTGCGCAAAGTTTCAGCTCAATATCTCTATTTTTAAGGGCACATACTTTGGTGGTGGGTATAAAAATATTTCAGAAAATTTAGCTTGAAAGAACAAATTTACAGTGGTGGTTATTTCCTCCTAGTGTTGGCGACATTTTTTGTGTAATTACTTAAGGTAATCAGCCGTGCAAACTTCTCTTCAAAGTGGTGTCGCTCGGTCTCACGTCGTTCGGACTTGGCTATAAAAAGGAGCTCCCTTATAAAAAAATGCAAATTTTGCCCATGAACATTCCACTAAGGAACAGGAGCAAACTTTTCACATATCAATGAGTGCAGTCCGATTCAAGTTTAAGCTCAATGATAAGGGGACTCCTTTTTATAGCCAAGTCCGAACGCCGTGCCGCAGTGCGACACCTCTTTGGGGAGAAGTTTTAAATGGCATAGTACCTCACAAATGTTGCCAACATTAGGAGGGGAAAAACACTGCTGACAATTTTTACTGATGTTCTCGCCAGAAATGGAACCCAGGCATTCAGAGTCATACACGGACATGCTAACCTCTGCGCTACGGTGGAGCTCCCTTATCACTGAGCTTAAACTTGTATCGGACAGCACTCACTGATATGAGAGAAGTATGCCCCCCTATTCCTTAATGGAATGTTTATGGTCAAATTTGCAATATCGCTGAGTGGTTGGTTTCTAAAACTGCGATAGTAGATGAATTGCATATATCCTTGGGCCTTGGTCCTCACAGGCTTGAGCCATGGTGTCAAGCATCTGGGTTTCACATATCCGACATATTCCATGCCTTATCCCTGTCTTACTTACTGAATGTAATATGAAAATATGTCAGATATCTGCTTCTCCCCTACTGTCTATCTGCCTAATCGTCTTTATCTTTGTCTGTCTTTCGGTCTCGAGGCAGTCTTATAGCTTCTGGCTAAATCCCCAAGATTTAATTTTTGCATGCCTCATATGGCATCTTCGAAATGAGTTTCATGTGGTGTCCCCCGCTCCTCACCAAAAGGTGAGAACAAGTTCAAACTTTTAGCAGCTAAACAAAACCAATAAATAAATGATCAGTGTAATGGATATCTTATTAGAAATTTTCCACGAGGATTTAACTGTCTGAAATCCTTTACCTTGCTTATAAGATGCAAGGTAAAGGCCTTATGCCGTAGGACTCTTCAAACAGTTGCCTAACTTTTTCGTGGTTAATCCTTTAAAACTCCCTTGGATACAGGAGCTTAACGGGTGGTTAAGATTTATAGACCGTTAGACTGTATTCAAAACAATTACAGCATATCTCACTTATGGCTCTCCTCTGTCACTTTCTCGCTGTCTCTCTCTCTCTCTCTCTCTCTTTTAATAGTACTTGCTCATAATTTTATCTAATACTTCGTCTTCTCTTTCAGGTCTGGTTTCAAAATCGTCGTGCTAAATGGAGACGCCAGGAAAAATCCGAAAGTTTACGTCTGGGTTTAACTCATTTTACCCAGCTGCCCCATCGTTTAGGTTGTGGTCCTTCCGGATTACCCGTTGATCCTTGGCTATCACCTCCTCTTCTATCAGCATTACCAGGTTAGTATTTGAGCATAAACAACCTTTCAAAAATCACTATTTACTCTAACGATCATCGTTTCCTTGCAGGTTTCCTATCACATCCCCAAAATGTGTATCCCAGCTATCTAACACCGCCACTCAGTTTGGCTCCCTCAAATTTGGCCATGAGCAGTTTGGCCGCCATGGGTCATCATGGGCCCAGTATGCATGGGCCCCCACCACCACCGCCCAGCGGACATCAAACTCACGTTTTGCCTCCCATGGGTGCTGGCAATACGCATTCCGGCCACCCGCACATGTCCTTGGCACACTTGTCGCCGCATTTGTCACGCATGTCACCACAAACATTGGCCTCAATGCAGCCACAGATAACTGTGGCCAATTCCATGTCCTCAACATCCACCTCGTCTTCAAGTGCTTCGGCCACAAACTCGCCATTGACCGCGCTGCCTCCACCAACGCTAACTGCAACACAGTCTGCATTATCGCCACAAAATCTCACCACAAATGCTGACAATGAAACGAACAGCAGCAAATGTTCCGGCACCAATATTGAGGTGGTGGATGTGGGTCGAGATAGTCCCATACCTGCCATAGGAAGTGCGAATAGTAATTCCTCAACGTCTGTAGCAGCGGCAGCAGCCAATAACTCCAACGCAATCGGCAATAACTCAAGTTCGTCTACTACATCGGGCTCATCATCCTCAATATCGCCGACAACGTCCTCCTCAAGTCAGCCTCAGCCACAGCAGACAGACATAAGGTCAAATTCCATAGCAACATTGCGCATAAAGGCCAAGGAGCATTTGGAGAATATCAACAAAAGTTTGACCATGGTCTAAGGCAGAGCAATAAAAACTTGAAATCAACCCAATTCACACACTCTCACTCACACACACCCATACATATACCCCTCCCAAACTCTCACTTAAGAAATCATCAAAAATACACACACCTAGCCACTAAGAAAGCATTTTAGTCAAATAGATTTTAAAAGTAGTTTAAAAAGATGTTCGTTTGTATTGATGTATGAAAAACCGTAGCTGATGTAAGTACCATAGGACAGGACATTTAGACAGACTGACAGACGAACTACCCCAAGGACATATGTACTTAAACATATCTAGAGTTATGTGTAAACGGTAATTCCTTTAGTTTGTAATCAACAATCAAATCAAAATATTTTATAGCTAATAACACCTCCACCGCAGCCTCTGCTGGTTTTTATATTTTTGTTTAATTTTTCTCTTTGGCTTTTGGTTCTTCCATCCATGGCCGACTTTATTCGAAAACAGAAACAATACTATTTTCGCACCCACAATGGGGTCTAAATGGGGACCCCCCATAAGGATTTATGTACTCGTAGCTATACGATATTATCAAATAATTTGTAGTTTTTAATGTATGATACAATTTTAAGATGATGATATAAATTATTAGACACCAATAAAAAGTTCACTTTTAAATTCAATTTGTTTGTAATTTCAACTGGCAGTCAAAGGATACTTGGAGAGGAATTTTTTAAAGAACCACATAGTATCAGCTTTTATGAACAAATAGCAGCTATAACGAAATATATCCGATCTGGACCAAACTCGGCTCGCATAATGATCCCGTGGTGAACATAGGGTACTACATTTTTTGATATCTGAAGGGGGGGCGGACCCTCCTCCTTACCCTAACCATACTTGGAGAGGTATTTTTTAAAGAACCACATAGTATCAAACAAATAGCAGCTATAACGAAATATATCCGATCTAGACCAAACTCGGCTCGCATAATGATCCCGTGGTGAACATAGGGTACTACATTTTTTGATATCTGAAGGGGGGGGGGGGGGGGGGGGCGGACCCTCCCCCTTACCCAAATTTTCAGAAACGCCAGATCTCGGAGATGGGTGATGCAATTTAAGCGAAATTTTGTGTGCTCTCATATGGTACCCTAAAAATAAAAATTTGGTATCCAAATTTCGGATGGGGTACCTAGGGGGGCCGCCCCCTCCTAAAACCTACCAAACATATATTAAGACCAATCACGACAATATGGGACTCAAATGAAAGATATTTAGGATAAGAAAACGTATCTGATATCCAAATGTCGGACCAAGTGCTAGGGGGACCACCCCAACCTCCAAAACACCCCTAAATCGGACATATTTACCGACCACGGCAATATAGGACTAAAATGAAAGGTATTTACGAGTAGAATACGAATCTGATATCCAAATGTGGGACCACGATTCTGGGGGTCCACCCCATCCCCAAAACACCCCCAAACACGACTTATTTACTGACCATGGAAATATGGGGCTTAAATAAAAGGTATTTGAGTGAAGAAGAATTCGAATGTGATATCCAAATATGGGACCAAGTGTTTGGGGGGCCGCCTCTCACCAAAAACCATCCCCCAAAAGGACAAATTTACGACCATAGCAATATGGGGCTCAAATGAAAGGTCTTTGGGAGTAAAGCACGAAGCTGATATCAATATTCGGGAAAAGTGTCTATGAAGCCACCACACCCCCACAACACCACCCAAATATAGGTTGCCCAAAAAGTAATTGCGGATTTTTTAAAAGAAAGTAAATGCATTTTTAATAAAACTTAGAATGAACTTTAATCAAATGTACTTTTTTTACACTTTTTTTCTAAAGCAAGCTAAAAGTAACAGCTGATAGCTGACAGAAGAAAGAATGCAATTACAGAGTCACAAGCTGTGAAAAAATTTGTCAACGCCGACTATATGAAAAATCCGCAATTACTTTTTGGGCAACCCAATAGGAAATATTTGGTGACTATTGCAATATGAGGCTCAAATATGAGGGTTTTTAGAATGGAACACGAATCCGCTATACATATGATCCAGACCACTGAGTGGCCGCCCATCCCCCAAAATACCCGCCAAGCCGGTCATGTTTGCCTACTATGGAAATATGCGACTCAAATTAAAGTTATTTGAGAGTATACCACGTATCTGATATCAACATTAGGGACCAACTGTCTAGGGAACTTCCCACCACCATAACAACCCCCAAATAGGACGTATTTGCTCACCAAGACAATTTGGGTCTTAAAGAGAGTGGCACTAAATAAGTTTTTAGAAATTTGCAATTTGCAATAAGAAATTTAAAAGGTATATTTTTTCCGGGCTTAGTGTTTGGGGGACCACTCCAATCCCCAAAACACCTCTAAATCGGGCATATTTACCGACCATGTCAAAATATCCCACAAACAACAATTTTTTACTGGCCATCGCAATATGGGGCTCAAATAAAGGTATTTGGGTGTAGAATACGAATTTGATATCCAAATGTAGGACCATATATTTAGGGCATCACCCCTTCCCCAAAACACCCCCCAAAGAGTAAAAACGTTTCGACCATGCCAATATGTCGCTCAAATAAAAGGTATTTGGGGCCACGTGCTTGGGGGACGCTAATCCTGGCGAGACCATAAGAAAAAATTTTCAGTGGTGGTTTCCCCTCCTAATGCTGGCAACATTTGTGAGGTACTATGCCATGTAAAACTTCTCTCCAAAGAGGTGTCGCACTGCGTCACGCCGTTCGGACTCGGCTATAAAAGGGAGGCCCCTTATCATTGAGCTTAAACTTGAATCGGACTGCACTCATTGATATGTGAGAAGTTTGCCCCTGTTCCTTAGCGGAATAGTCATGGGCGAATTTTGCAATTTTGCTTGGGGACGCCTCATCGTGTGAACTTCCCTAAACCAATGGCAATATGGGGTTTAAATAAATGGTATTTGAAAGAAGACCACGATGCTTATATTTTTTCAGGGCCAAGTGTCTGGGGAACCACCTCACCCCCGAAAACACCCCTAAATCAAATATCATGATAATATCGGGCTTAAATAATGTATTTTAAGAATGGAGTACACCTTACATCAAAACTTAAATTCGTAGACCAATAAAGATATGGGACTCAGACTGAAAGTCAAGCGATATACTATTTTCGTAGCATGGTATTTCACTAAAAGTTCTTTAATTGTCGAAAATAAATATTCCAAGGAAACTTTTGTTCCATATAAAGTAAAAGAAGGCGCAGCGGAGCGGGCCCGGGTCAGCTAGTACATATATGTTAACTACATTGCATCAAGTAAACCATGGATAAATTCACGATTCCCTTTTATAACAACTCCACTACCTCATCCATAATAATATGCAAATGGGAGCTGTTATGATCATATTTCATTCAGCTTCCGAGAACTCATATACAAGTCACAGTTTTGGCGAAATCGGGCAACAAATCCGCTTTTTATGGGATTAAGACCCAAAAATGGAAGATCGGTCTATATGGCAGCTATATCCAAATATAGTCTGATCAGGACCATATGCTGGCCGGATGACGGGAGGTTTAATCCAAGTCCCAGTTTGAAATTTCAGCGAAATCGGTTAATAAATAAAGTTTTTATATGCTTCAGACACTAAATCGGCAGATCGGTCTATATGGCAGCTATATCTGAGTAAACACCGATCGGAACCATATTTAAGTCGGACATTAGGAGACTTTAATCAACTCACTGTTTCAAATTTCAGCGAAATCGGATAATAATTGCGGCTTAATTCCAACTTAAAATTTTCCTTATAGAGGTTACTTTATAGTTTTTAGAGCGCACAACAAGCCGATTACTGGCTTAGGTGTATGTCCATAATGGCATGGAGCGGATTAATATCTGCACCCTCTATCCTAAAAAGCACCCTTTACATTCGCATGTACTTAAATTAAATTTTCCACAATTATTTACAACAATTAAAACTTAATTTGTGCGAGTGAAGCAGACAAGAATGAAAGGAAAGTGTATAATTAAATGTCATTATGACTCCCCTTATTCAATCAAATGGAAATTATGAAATCACCAAAGGATAAACCACCACAGAAGAATGACACGAAACAATCTACAAAGGAATTGCACACAAAACAATAAAAAGGCATTAATCAATTAAATCAATTAAAATATTATCTCAACAAATCGATCAATACAGGAAAAACTACGCTCGAAAGTCCCAAAACACCCATCAGGAACACGTAAGGATAATTAATAGGGGGCACAGTGTATCAAAATGTGTGTTAGTGACATTTAATGTTTAACAGTTTATCGTAAAATTTTATAAAAGGCTTTATTTTATAGAAAAATTTTCAAATTAGACCATAGCATTCCATTAAGGAACAAAGGGGTAGAAATTTTTCTCATATCAATGAGTGCTGGCCGATTCAAGTCGTAAACTCAATGAGAAGCGGCCTTCTTTGTATAGCCAACACCCTGAGATGATGGGAGAATATTTCTGTGATATCAATAAGTGCTGTCCGATTCAATTTTTATACCCTCCACCATAGGATGAGAGTATACTAATTTCGTCATTCAGTTTGTAACTTCTCGAAATATTCGTCTAAGACCCCATAAGGTATATATGGGTTGCCCAAAAAGTAAGTGCGGATTTTTTAAAAGAAAATAAATGCATTTTTAATAAAACTTAGAATGAACTTTAATCAAATATACTTTTTTTACACTTTTTTCTAAAGCAAGGTAAAAGTAACAGCTGATAACTGACAGAAGAAAGAATGCAATTACAGAGTCACAAGCTGTGAAAAAATTTGTCAACGCCGAGGATATGAAAAATCCGCAATTACTTTTTGGGCAACCCAATAAAAATAAACCGATCTGAACCATATACAACATGGATGTCGAAAAGCCTAACATAAGTCAATGAGTCAAATTTCAGTTAAAACGGATTATAAATGCGCCTTTTTTGGGGCCAAGACTTTAAATCGAGATATCGGTCTATATGGCAGCTATATGCAAATCTTGATCGATCTAGACCAAATTGCTGGAATATGTGAAGGGGCTTAACTTAACACTCTGTCCCAAATTTCGGCTATATCGGACAATAAATGCACTTTTTATGGGTCCAAAACATTAATCTGGACCGATCTGAGTGAAATTAAAGAAGTATGTCGAAGGGGCTAACACAACCCACTGTCTCAAATTTCAACAAAATCGGGTTATAAATGCTCATTTTATGGCCCCAAAACCTAAAACCGAGGGATCGGTCTATATGGTAGCTATATTCAAATCTGGACCGATCTGTGCCAAATTAAAGAAGGATGTTAATGGGCCTAACATAACTCACTGTCCCAAATTTCAGCAAAATGGGATAATAAATGTGGCTTTTATGGGCCAAAGAGCCTAAATCGGAGGATCGGTCTATATGGCAGCTATATCCAAATCTGGACCGATCTGAGCCAAATTGACGGAGGATGTCGAAGGGCCTAACACAACTCACTGTCCTAAATTTCAGCAAAATCGGAAAATAAATGTGGCTTTTATGGGCCAAAGGCCCTAAATCGGAGGATCGGTCTATATGGCAGCTATATCCAAATCTAGACCGATCTGGGCCAAATTGACGGAGGATGTCGAAGGACCCAACATAAAATCAAGAATCGTCCAACAAACAAACCGCGTTTTTTTCGGTGTCCCTCTGTTATCACAACAAAAAATATTAAGAGACATAAATTAGTTGTTCCAGTAAATCATTATTACACTTTAAACTCTTCTTAATTTGTGAACAATAAAATACAGACGCTTTAAATAAAATTCGTTAAAAATGAGTACCAAAATGTCAAGCCTACGAGCAAATTTAATTTCTACTCCTCGAGGAAAGTCGAACCATATTGAAAATACCCCGATTTCGTCCAAAAACAAATCTCCAAAATTGATTCAATTAATAGAGCAGAAGTTTGCCAAACAAACTGAAGTAATTACTGCAAAGATAGACGAAGCCGTGCAAAACTCTTTGCGTATATTCGAAAACAAAATATTAGAGATAACAGCAAATATAAATGGGCTTTCAGATAGAGTGAATTATATCGAAAGTTCATTACCTCAAATACAGGACCTTAAAAAAGAAATCAGTGATTTAAAAATTAAATTAAATCACCAAGAAAACATCAACGTCTCATGTAATTTGAAATTGTGTGGCATACCAAACACAGTGAACGAAGATCTTTCTGCCATTTTTTCGTTATTATGTGACTCACTCAAAATTGCAACACCTAACATAGCTTCTATACACCGCATTCGTAATAATAGAATCAAATCTGTCGATGGACCTATATTTGTGAAATGTTTTTCTCCAATTGATCGAAACTTCATTCTTAGAACTGTCTCTACATACAAACGTGAAACAGGAAGACAACTCTCTCTGGATATGTGCGGTTTTCATTCGAACAAACACTTTTTTTTAAATGAAGACTTAACTAAAGATAACTACAAAATATTTCAGACAGCTCTCAAAATGAAAAAGCAAAAGCTAATTTCTACTGCATTTACATTACGCGGGCTCGTATATGTAAAGATTAAAAACGAAGAAAAAGGTACTCGCGTAGATTCATTAAATCAACTCGACCAATTTTTTCGTGTGGCAGATGAACCAAATATTTTACGCTTGGAAAACAATATTGAACAACTTTAATTCGGCGTCAACAAAAATTAATTTCTTAAGATTATTAAAACTTTGCATAAATTACATAAAATTAAAAAAAATTAGTACTTTACCAGAATATTTTATTAATACTAGAAATAACCTCTATCTCACCAACCAATGTCATAATCCCATTAAATCATACAACTACAAATACTATTTACATGCGTTGCTTTTTAATCATTTGTATCGATGACTAATATAAGACACTGTTCCAATGACGGTTTATACAGAATGGTTAGGGTGCTCTCGAAACAAAAACATGGAATTTCTATTGTCCACATCAATGCACAAAGCCTTAACAACAAAATGGACGAGCTTAGAAACATATTTACTTCCTCCAGCATCGATATTGTATGTGTATCCGAGACGTGGTTCCACCCAGAACTTAATGATTTTGTATATAATCTTTCGGACTACAATCTATTTCGAGCTGATCGAGTATCCAATGCAGGCGGCGTGTGTATATACATTCGTAAGGAATTAAAATGCAGCGTAAAAATCAAGTCTGAAACCGATAGTGAAATTGAATATATATTCTTGGAGCTGATAACAAAAGGATCTAAAATTCTTTTGGGAACTTTATACCGACCCAACCGAAATATTCCATTCAATAATCTATTACGCGTAATTGAAACACATTCGGTTTACTACAATGATGTTATCATCGCTGGAGACTTTAACAGCAATCTCTTAGTCGAGAAAAAACTTATGGAGTCTATGAATACACTGGGTCTCTACTCAGTAAATACATCAACACCAACACATTTTTCCTCTGCTGGAAACACACTTCTTGATGCTTTCTTTGTCAACTGCACGTCTAAAATATTACTATACGATCAACTTTCTGCATCAACTTTCTCAAAACATGATCTGATTTTCATTACTTATGACACCTTTGTTGACAGAGCAAAATCTCAAACAGTGTACAGAGATTTTAGCAAAATTGACTTCCACAGTCTCTGGACATTAGAAAATGAAATTAATTGGAGCGTGGTCTATAATTTAGACTCTGTCGAAGATCAAATAGATTATATGGAGTACCATATCACAAATCTTTACAACGCTTGTGTTCCCTTAAAATCTCGAATTGTGTGCAACAATCAACAGCCATGGTTTAGCCAAGAGATCAGACGCCTAATTAACTACAGAGATGAGCTGTACAAGAGATGGAAACGTTTTAAAACCCACTTGCTCTACGACCAGTTCAAAAAGGCAAGAAAAAAAGTTTCGGATTCAATAAAGACTGCAAAAAACCAATATTATCAGCAAAAATTCTCTACTGCAGTCGATAGTGGATCTAAATGGAAGATCATACGCAACATCGGAATAGGACAAAAAAATAAAGCACCGGTTGAAATCAACTTGGATGAATTAAACTCACAATTTGCTAATTTAAACACCACTGATCCAGTCACTAACTTTTCAAACCAATTGACACTGAGAAATTGTTTTGTTCCACAAAACTCCTTCTCTTTTCGTTGTGCAGATCAGACAGAAGTTTTGCATGCATTTCGCTCAATAAAGTCCAACGCTGAAGGAATGGACGGGTTAAACCCAAAATTTCTTAAATTATTGTTACCCAGATGTCTACCTTTCTTTACACATATATTTAATACAATTTTAACAAAGTCTTATTTCCCTGCTTCCTGGAAGTATTCGAAAATAATACCACTTCCAAAAAAGAATAGCGATTTTAGACCAATTGCAATTTTACCTTTTTTGTCAAAAGTATTGGAGAAACTTTTATGCGAACAGATCAATCATTACATAGCCAGACACAATTTATTAACTGAACGTCAATCTGGATACAGGGCACAAAGAAGTTGTATTACAGTTCTCACTGACTTAGTTGAGGAATTAAGATGCAAAATGGATGAGAATATGACGTGCATTCTAGTTTTACTAGATCACAGTAAGGCATTTGATACAGTTAACCACAAAATTTTGCTCGAGAAACTAAGAAAATTATTCAATTTCGCTAAATCTGCTTGTCGATTGTTATCAACATATCTATATAATAGAACACAATCTGTATGCCATAATAATCTAACATCGAATGTAATAACAGTCAATAGAGGAGTGCCACAAGGGTCTATCTTGGGCCCTTTGTTGTTTAGCATGTATGTGAATGATTTACCATCAATTTTACGTAACTGTGATGTTCACATTTACGCCGATGACGTTCAATTGTATGCCAGCTCACAAAAAAACAATATAGCCCAGTGTATTGATGATATAAACAATGATTTACTAAACATATATACATGGGCCAGCAGCAACCATCTTACAATCAATCCAACAAAGTCAAAATGCATTTTAATATCAAACAACAAAGTAAACAAAGAAAGTCTACCCCCAATACACATTAATAACTCGGTTATTGAATTTGTGTTGAATGCAACAAATCTCGGTGTAATCTTTAACGAACGCTTAAACTGGACTAATCACATCCAAAGAAATATTGCAAAGACATATGGCATGTTAAGAAATCTATGGGCTGTACAAAACTCAACCCCACTGAATATTCGAATGCTGCTTGCAAAGACCTATTTGGTCCCAGTGCTCCTGTATGGATGCGAATTATTTGCCAACTGTAATAGTGCTGATAAACGATTGTTGACCGTAGCATACAATAGCATAGCTAGATATATCTTTCAAAAAAGTTGGCGGGAGAGAATATCGTCATACTCGTATAAAATTTTTAACATGAGTTTCGACAACTTACTCCAATTTAGGTGTATTACATTCCTACACAAAATAATCTACACTCGCGAACCGTCATACCTTTATACGAAATTGCAATTCGCTCGTTCCAATCGTGGAAGAAAAATTATCCAGTTACGCTACAGAAAAACTAAGTCTGAATACCAGTTTTTGATAAATACCATTCGTCTTTGGAACAACCTCCCCACAACATTACAAATAGTTAGCAACGCATCTCGCTTCAAAAAGGATTTGTCAACATATTTGCAGTAATGCGTAATCTACATAATTTTTTAATCTTAATTTTTATACTTTTACTTTTATATATTTATAGTTTGAAATTGTATCTACTGTATTTAAAAATCTTCATCTTATACCTAGTACTGTAATTTATAAGATATTATGTCTTGTTGTACTAGGATTTCAGATATTTAATAAATAAATAAATAAATAAATAAATAAAACTCACTGTCCCAAATTTCAGCAAAATCGGATAATAAATGTGGCTTTTATTGGCCTAAGACCCTAAATCGGAGGATCGGTCTATATGGGGGCTATATCAAGATACAGTCCGATATAGCCCATCTTCGAACTTAACCTGCTTATGGACAAAAAAAGAATCTGTGCAAAGTTTCAGCTCAATATCTCTATTTTTAAAGACTGTAGCGTGATTTCAACAGAAAGACGGACAGACGGACGGACACGTCTAGATTGTCTTAGATTTTTACGCTGATCAAGAATATATATACTTTATGGGGTCGGAAATGGATATTTCGATGTGTTGCAAACGGAATGACAAAATGAATATACCCCCATCCTTCGGTGGTGGGTATAAAAAGCAATCCGACACTGTATGTATTCCTTAAGATACATTGCGCCTATAGAGGGCGTAATTTTTTTATCTGATTAGGCTCATTTTGTACAATGATTTCTCTCATGACTTCCAAGTGATTTTATTAATCTTGGTTTCATTTGGTCTATGCATTGATCTATATATATAAGCTTCTATATAAATAGATCTCCTGATTTTGCTTCTCATTTCCGTTTGGAATATAGGTGATGGGAAATTAACGATAGTATCGATGCTATCGATATTTATTATTAAATCTATCGAAAATATCGAATGTTGCGATTATCGATGATTTGCCAGCTCTATATAGCCCCCATATCAACCGATTGATTACGGGACTTGATTATTGAGCACCTAAAGGCTTACATTTTCATACAATTTGGCTGAAATTTCGTTATGACTTCCAACCCCAATGCTAAAACCCATCCAGATGGGTTCATAAATATATGATTATAACCCCCATATAAACCGATCCCCAGATTTGACTTGAGTTCTAGAATCCTTAGTTGTAGTCCAATTTGGCAGAAATATGAAGTACACTTTTGTCCTCCAATACTCACAACTAATCCTACTCCGAAAGGTTCATAAATAGATATGGTCACCTCAATAACCTTTACTCCGTAATGACTTGTTGAGTCCATTGAAGCCTCAATCAATACCCGATTTGATTGTTTCAAAATAATTCAAATACAAACTGGGTAAACAAGAGTACATTTTTCGCAGAATCCTTGGTGGTGGATACCCTAACTTCTGCCCGAATGAACTTAATTTTATTACAATCAGGTTAAGTTCGAAGTTGAGCTATATCGAAGGGCTATATCGAAGACCATCTTCTCAAATATAAAATTCAATTTGTGTTTGTTTGTTTGTTCCGTATAGAGTTAAAAACGGCTGAACCGATTACCTCGAACTTTTCACAGACTATGTAGATTGGTCTGGAAGGAACATTGGCTATATAATTTTATGATATCGGGAAGGGGAGCGGACCCTCCCCTTTACCCCAAAAGTACTACCCAAAAATAAAAGTGGACCGATCGAGACAATATGGTATTCAAATGAAAGGTATTCAAGAATAGAGTACGAATTTCACAATAAGAGTTGGGTCCAAGTACCTGGAGGGCCGCCCCAGCCCCAAAACTCTCTAAAAAAGGTTTATTTGACGATCATGACAATATGGGACTCAAATGAAAGGTATTAGGGAGTAGATTACGAATATGGTCAGGAAGTAGGAAAAGGTTTTATTATTTATTGACAACGGAAGGGGGCAGACCCTTCACCGTTACCCCAAATATACCACTCAAAATCAAAAGTAGACCGATGAGGACAATATGGGTATCAAATAAAAAGTATGCTGGAGAAGATAACGAATCTGGCATACAAATTCATGTCGAAGTAAAGGGGGTCACCTCACCCCCACAAAAACGCCCAAAATGGGCACATTAGCCAATCACGTATATATGGGCCTCGGTTTGTTTGTACCGTATAGACTTAAAAACGGTATAACCGATTTTCTCGAAATTTTCGCATATTGTGTAGGTTGGTCTGGAAGGAAATAAAGGCTATATAATTTTTCGGTATCGGAAGGGGACGGACCCTCCCCCTAATGCCAAAACACAACCCAAAATTAAAAGTGAACCGATCGGCACAATATAGATATCAAATGAAAGGTATTGGAGAGTAGAATACGAATGTGGTGTTAAAATTTGAGTCTAACTACCCTTCGGGACGCCCCAACCCCAAAACTCCCCCAAACAGACATATTGGACGTTCATTTCAATATGGGCTCAAATTAAAGGTATTCTGGGGTAGATTTCGAATCTGACATACAAAATCATATCGAAGTATAGGGAGTCACGTCACCCCTCAAAAACGTCATTAGACCCATTATGACTATATGATACTTGGCTGAAACGATTTTCTTAAAATTTTCATAGATTGTCTACGTTTGTCTGGAAGGAAGCATAGGGGGAGGCGGACCCTCCCCCTTACCCTAAAAACGCCACCCATATCCGAAAGTGATCCGATGGGCACAATAAGGGTATCAAAAGAAAGCTATTGGAGACCAGAACACGAATATGGTATTAAAATTTGGATCCAAGTACCCAGTGGGTCCTCCCAACCCCAAAACTCCTCTAAAAACAGATATATTCGAAGTTCATGTCAATATGGGACTTAAATGAAAAGTATTAGACAATAGATTACAAATATGGCATAAAACATTAGGACCGAGTAATGGCAGGTCGCCCACCCCCAAATACCCCCAAATGGGCATATTTGCCAACCATGGCTATATGGGACTCAAATGAAAGGTATTAGGGAGTAGATTACGAATATGATATTAAAATTTGCTTTCAAGTCTAGGTGGCGCTTCTCCTCCTAAAGATACGTCAAATGGGTTATTTGACCCATTATGACAATATGGGACTCAAATGAAAGATATTTGAGAGTAGAATACGAATTTGATATCCAATTTTGGAGCCAAGTGTTTTGGGGTACGCCCTAAAGCATCCTCTAAACTGAACTTTATTTACGTTGCGAATAAAGAACGAATTTGATATCTATTTTCAGTGCAGAGTGCCGGTGGCCACCCCAACCCCAAAACACCCTCCAAACAGTTCATATTTACCGGCCATGGCAATATGGGGCTCAAATTAAAAGGAGTTGGAAGTGCAGCACGAATTTGATATCCATATTTGAGTCGAAATGTCTGAGGTGGCATCCCTCCCCTAAGGAAGAACATTACTACCAGGAACCGAAAATGACAAATTCTCACACATCAATGAGTGCTTTCCGATTTAAGTTTAAACTCAAGCTGGGTTTAAACTTAGCTGGGTCCGAATGGCATCCCGCAGTGCGACACCTATTTTGGGGATATTTTTTTAAATGTCCATGCATGGCATTGTACCTCGCAAATGTCGCCAACATTAAGGGGGGATAAACACCGCTTTGTCCGATGTTCTCGCCAGGATTCGAACGCGTTCAGCGTTCATAGGCTACAATGGCACGAATTCGATATCCGCATTCGGGGCGAAGTGTCTCCACCCTAAATATTGGGTTGCCCAAAAAGTAATTGCGGATTTTTCATATAGTCGGCGTTGTAATTGCATTCTTTCTTCTGTCAGTTATCAGCTGTTACTTCTAGCTTGCTTTAGAAAAAAAAGTGTAAAAAAGTATATTTGATTAAATTTTTTTCTAAGTTTTATTAAAAATGCATTTAATTTCTTTTAAAAAATCCGCAATTACTTTTTGGGCAACCCATATATATTAGGCAGTTAAAGAAGGCTCAGCGGGGCGGGCCCGATTGGGCTAGTATTTTATAAAATAAATTTGTGAAACATTTATTTCATAGTAAATAATGTCAAAAGTTTATTTAAGAGAAAATTTAGTCAAAATTTTAATATTAACAAAAATTTTGTCAAAATTTTATTTTTCAGAAAATTTTGTCAAATCTTTGTGAAATTTTTATTCCATGAAAAGTTTTGTCAAAATTTTAATTCTTTTGAAATTTTTGTCAAAATTTTATTTTATAGAAAATTTAGTTTTATTTCAAAAATTTTGTTCCAACAAAAATTTTGGTATCAAAAAAATTTTCCAATTTTCCAAATTTTGGACAAAATTTTAATTTATCGAAAATTTTGCCAAATCTTTGTGAAAATTTAATTTCTTCGAAATTTTTGTCAAAATTTTATTTTATAGAAATTTTTTTTAAAAATTTAATTTCCTTGAAATTTTTTTAAAAATTTTATTTTAAGAAAATTTTGTCAAAATTTCGTTCCTAAAAAAAATTTTGTGTCAAAAAAATTTTCCAAATATTATTCTTTTGGCTTCTTTTTTAATTGTTCAAAAAGTATGTCTGGCAACTGACAATCTTCTCTAAAATAGTGTGCCTTCGACATTGGGTCTCCTCTTCGTAGCAATTAATTATCCCTCTTTATGACAGTTTTTTACTCTACCCTTGCCCATTCATATACACAATGAATGGGTGGGTGGCAACCTATAATTAAAATAAACCAATGAACAATTATGACAATTAAATGCTGCGTAAACAAAAGGGACCTGTCATCGCATTGATCACAGCTGTCTGTCTGCATAAATGCATATCACTGCACATTAACAGGGGGCTGTTTTGGTGGAAGTGTCATATTTATGGCTAAAACAAATCACTCTCTGTCTCTTCCTCGCTCTCTCTCTCTTTCTCTGTCTTTCACAAGTCTAGTATGAAAGAAACAAATAATAATTAAATTGTAATGAACTAATGAGCAAGATGTAAGGATAAGACAAAAATGAAAGTGTGTAGTTTTTCACGACACATCAAAAGTTGCAACAATTGATAATTATTGCTGTAATTATGGTGGGAGAGAGAGAAGGTTTTTGGAAGGCTATTAAAAATCATGTCATACTATACTCACCCGCTCACAAAACACTTGGTTTGCATGTTCACCCTTTTTATTAGATTTCCTTATCCTACCTACAACTATGCTAGCAGACACTTCATGCATTCGCTCTCTTTTCCTGAGAGTGCACCAGGCAATCAGCCGTTATTTTTTATTTCCCCTTTCTTCCCTTGGCACCAAATAGAAAAAAATGCACTTTCCTATAAATTAAGAGCAATTATCTCTTATCACAAAACAGAAATCGGTTCTCACAGTGAGATATCCCTTGAATCCTTTTTCTACTTTTTTGGGGTAAAACCTATAGACTCGTAGCATAGACTTGATTAGTTTGCGATACATTTCCATTTTCCGCTGTCGCTGTTACCTATGTTTGTGGGAAGTGTGATTTTGTCAGTTTCTGATTTTAGGATGTTGCCAACAGTCAGCAGTCCATCCAATCAGTACGCCAGTCTGCCACCAACTGTGAAAATTATAGACAACAAATATGCCTTTTACATAAAGTTTAATTTCATTGAAATCGCAGACAAAGGCAACAGCTAATGGCATTGTATCATCCCCTTTAGTTTTTTTTTGCACAAAATTGATTCACTGGATATCTCATAACAATGGGTGTCCCTAAAAATCCTTTGTACTTCCTTCATTATGGGTATACAAATGATTTTAGAGTGAGAAAGCAGCAATTTCCAGTCGTCGTCATGGCCAGGATTTTGATGAAAGGCAAAGTCAAGTGGTTAGGCTATTTAAGAGAAACTAAATTTGTAGTGCCTTTTATGTGTGCTCTCTCTTTATTTTAGGTTTTATGTTGTTTTGTTTCCATTGTATGTGTTGTGTTTACAGCTTCTTGCCAAGGGGAAAATGTGTCCAGCATGTTGCAGCAACAATGTTGAAAAGCCATTATTTTGAAATTTGGTTTTTGTCGCCACTAATCACGATGTGTGCCCTGGCGGTGAATAGCGGAACTACATGATAAATTCCATATGTCGCCGTTTGGTGGACAATACTGAAGAAAAATTTAATAGAAACTATTAGAAAACCAGTAAGGAAAGGCAAAGTCGGGCGGATCCGACCATATAATACCCTACACCCATCCTGCATTTATAAATTAGGGCGATATATAAAAATATATGTATATGAGAGCTCTATCTAAATCTGAAGCGACTATTAAACAGATTGTTTGAAAATTTTTGTTACTACGGCCATATAAGTACCAATCTGGCGATAAATATGTGTGAGTGCTACATCCAAATCTAAACCGATTTTTATGAAATCTAGCAGATATGTTAAGATCAGTAGCAAAACAATCCGTGCCAAATTTTGTGTAGATCGGTTAAAAATTGTAGCAACTGCCGCCATTTAAGTGAAATTCGGGCGATACATATATATGGGAGCTATATCTAAATCTGAACCGATTTTAATGAAATTTTGCAAATATGTTAAAATCAGTAACAAAATAACCCATGTCTAATTTTGTGCAGATCGGTTGCAAATTGTAGCTACTACGCCTATTTAAGTGCAAATCGGGCGTTACATATATATGCGAGCTACATCTAAATCTGAACCGATTTTGATGAATTTTTGTAAATATGTTAAAATGAGGAACGAAACAGTCCGCGCCATGTTTTGTGCAGATCGGTTGAAAATTGTCCTTACTAAGGCAATTTAAGTGCAAATCGGGCGATACATATATATGGGAGCTATATCTAAATCTGAACCGATTCGGATGAAATTTTGCAAATATGTTAAAATTAATAACGAAACAGTATTTGCCATGTTTTGGGCAGATCGTTTGAAAATTGCAGCTACTACGCCTATTTAAGTGCAAATCGGGCGAAACATATATATGGGAGCTATATCTAAATCTGAACCGATTTTGATGAAATTTTGCATATATGTTAAAACCAGTAACGAAACGGTCAGTGCCAAGTTTTGTGCAAATCGGTTGAAAATTGTAGCTACTGCGGCCATTCACATGCAAATCGGGCGATACATATATATGGGAGCTATATATAAATCTGAAGCGATTTTAATTAAGCTTTGCAGATATATTAAGATCTGCAAAATATATGTTACGATTGATAAAAAAAACAATCCGTGCCTAATTTTGTGCAGATCGCCTGAAAATTGTAGCTACTATGGCCCTTTAAGTGCAAATCGGGCAATACATATATATGGGAGCTATATCTAAATCTAAACCGATTTTAATGAAATTTTGCAGATATGTTAAGATCGATAACAAAACAATCCGTGCCTAAGTTTGTGCAGATCGGTTGAAAATTGTCCTTACTAAGGCAAATTAAGTGCAAATCGGACGATGCATATATATGGGAGCTATATCTTAATCTAAACCGATATGCCAAACCGATGCTAATTTCAATTGGCTTCGTCTTTAGGCCGAAAAACATGCGTGTACCAAATTTGAAGACGATTTGATGAAAATTGTGACCTGTACTTTGTACATGAATTAACATGGACAGACGGACATAGCTAAATCGATTCAGAAAGTGACTCTGCGTCGATCGGCATGCTTATCAATGGGTCTATTTATCTTCCTTCTAGATGTTACAAACAAATGTACTTAGTTATAATACCCTGTACCATAGTAGTGGGATAGGGTATAATGAATGATTGCGAAAGCAAATGAGGCGGTATTTGGAGTATATAGACCAGTCTGCGTTAATGGAGAATATAGACGTCGTATGAACCACGAGCTGTATGAGGTTAGCGCAGAGGTTAGCACGTCCACCTATGACGCTGAACGCCTGGGTTCGAATCCTGGCGAGACCATCAGAAAAAATTTTCAGGTGTGGTTTTCCCCTCCTAATGCTGGCAACATTTGTGAGGTACTATGCCATGTAAAACTTCTCTCCAAAGAGGTGTCACACTGCGGCACGCCGTTCGGACTCGGCTATAAAAAGGAGGCCCCTTAGCATTGAGCTTAACTTTGAATCGGAATGCACTCATTGATATGTGAGAAGTTTGCCCCTGTTCCTAAGTGTTTATAGTACGATTCGGATCATATTTGGCATGGACGTTGGAAGTCACAATTGAAGTGCTTGTTCCAAATTTTTGTCAAATCGGATAAAAATTGAGGCTTCCAAGGGCTCAAGAAGTCAAATCCGGGCTTATATGGCTATATCCAAATCTGAACCCATATGACCCATTTGCAATCCCCAACGACCTACATTAAAAATATCTGAGCAAAACTTAAATCAGTTAACGCGTTGGACCTCTATCGTGATTTTGACAGAAGGACGGACGGACGGACATGGCTAAATCGACTCAGAATTTCGAGGTGACTCAGAATATATATATTTTATGGGGTCGCCGATCAATATTTCGAGGTGTTACAAACAGAATGACTAGGTTAGTATACCTCTATCCTATTGTGGTGAGTATAACAATCTCACTAAACCTGTAAAAGATTGTGGATATCGGTTTGGCGCTATACAATGATCCCATGAAATAAGTTTTTATAGGGCTTCTTTTCGACAACTTTCCATTTTTATTCCATATGGTGTAGGCTATCGATATGTCGGCTATGTTCGACTATAGCCCCTACTTACCTATATATTGTTTATTAGGTATACTATTGGGTTGCCCAAAAAGTAATTGCGGATTTTTTAAAAGAAAGTAAATGTATTTTTAATAAAACTTAGAATGAACTTTAATCAAATATACTTTTTGTACACTTTTTTTCTAAAGCAAGCTAAAAGTAACAGCTGATTACTGACAGAAGAAAGAATGCAATTACAGAGTCACAAGCTGTGAAAAAATTTGTCAACGCCGACTATATGAAAAATCCGCAATTACTTTTTGGGCAACCCAATATAAAATAATTTGTGTTTTTATACAAACCACCGAAGGATGGATACAAAAACACATCGAAATATCCATTTCCGACCCTATAAAGTATAAATATTCTTGATCAGCATAAAAATCTAAGACGATCTAGCCATCTGGGTCCGCCTGTCTGTTGAAATCACGCTACAGTCTTTAAAAATAGAGATATTGAGCTGAAACTTTACACAGATTCTATTTTCATCCATAAGCAGCTTAAGTTCGAAGATGGGCTATATCGGACTATATCTTGATATAGCCGCCATATTGACCGAAACGCCGATTTAGGGTCTTAGGCTCATAAAAGCCACATTTATTATCCGATTTTGCCGAAATTTGGTACAGTGAGTTGTGTTAGGCCCTTCGACACCCTTTATCAGTTTGGCTTAGATCGGTCCAGATTTGGATATAGCTGCCATATTGACCGATCTTTCTACTTAAGGTCTTGCGATGTCCGATGTCGTCGAAATTTGGGACAGTGCGTTGTGTTAGGCCTTTCGACATTCTTTTTCAATTTGTCTTAGATCGATCTAGATTCGGATATAGCGGCCTTATAGATCGATCTCTCGATCTTCTTCAATTTGGCCTAGACCGGTCTAGATTGGTATATAGCTGCCTTATAAACCGATGTCTCGATTTATGTTTTTGGGCCCATAAAAGGTGCACTTATCGTCCGATGTCGCCGAAATTTGGGACAGTGAGTTAAATGTAGCCCCTCGATATATTTCTTCAATTTGGCTTAGATCGGTCCAGATTTGGGTATAGCTGCCATATAGACCGATCTCTCGATTTAAGTTTTTGGGCCCATAAAAGTTTTTGGGCCCATATCGTCCGATGTAGCCGAAATTTGAGACAGTGAGTTAAATGAAGCACCTTGACATATTTCTGCAATTTGGCTCAGATCGGTCCAGATTTGGATATAGCTGCCATATAGACCGATCTCTCGATTTAAGGTCTTGCGCCCTTAAAAGGCGCATTTATTATCCGATTTTGCTGAAATTCGAAACAGTGAGTTTTGTTAGGCCCTTCGACATTGTTCTTCAATTTGGCCAAGATCGGTCTAGATTTGGATATAGCGGCCTTATTGATCGAACTCTCGATTTAGGTTTTGGGCCCGTAAAAGGCGCATTTATAGTCCGATGTCGCCAAAATTTGGGAAAGTGAGTTGTGTTAAGCCCTTCGACATCCTTCTTAAATTTGGCCCATATCGGTCCAGATTTGGACATAGCTGCCAAATAGACCGATCTCTCGATTTAAGACTTTGGACCCATAAAAGGCGCATTTATTATCCGATTTCGCCAAAAATTGAGACAGTGAGTTAAGTAAAGCCCCTCGACATATTTCTGCAATTTTGCCTAGTTCGGTCCAGATTTGGATCTAGCTGCCATATAGACTGATCTCTCGATATTGTCCGATGTCGCCGAAATTTGGGACTGTGAGTTAAGTTACATATTTCTGCAATTTGCCATACAGACCGATCTCTCGATTTAAAGTCTTTGCCCCATAAAAGGCGTATTTATAATCCGATTTCACTGAAATTTGACACACTGACTTATGTTTGGCTTTTCGACATCCGTGTCGTATATGGTTCAGATCGGATTATTTTTAGATATAGCTACTAAAAAGACCAATATTTTGTTATACACAATTGAACAATGACTTGTACTTATGAGTATTTGGTCCAAATCGGAACATATTTCAATATAGCTGCTAAGGTATGCATTTTCACCGGATTTTGATGAAAGGTGGTTTACATATATATCCTAGAGGGCGCAATTCTCCCCTGATTTGACTGAAATTTTGCCCGTGGTGTTTTGCTATCACTTCCAACAACTGTGCTAAGTATGATTCAAATCGGTTTTTAAACTGGTATAGCTGCCATATAAACCGATCTTGGATAGTGACTTCTTGAGCGCCTGGAGGGCGCAATTCTCACCTGATTTGACTGAAATTTTGCACGTGGTGTTTTGCTATCACTTCCAACACCTGTGCTTAGTATGATTCAAATCGGTTTTTAACCTGGTATAGCTGCCATATAAACCGATCTTGACTTTTTGAGCCTTTAGATGGCACAATTCTTATCCGATTTGGCAAAAATGTCTACAACGGCTTCTCTCATGACCTTCAAAATACGTGTCCAATATGGTCTGAATCGATGTATAGCTTGATACAGCTCCCAATATAAACCGATCTCCCGATCTTCTTGAGCCCCTACAAGGCTCTATTCTTATACGAATCAACTGAAATATTACAAAATGACTTCTACAATGTTCAACATTCAATTTATTAATGGTTTGAATCGGACTATGACTTGATGTAGCTCCAATAGCATAATAGCTCTTATTCATTAATCTTTGTTTGCCTAAAAAGAGATATAGCGCAAAGAACTCGATAAATGCGATCCATGGTGGAGGGTATATAAGATTCGGGCCGGCCGAACTTAGCACGCTTTTACTTGTTTTTTTTTTTTTTGCTTTGCTCTGCTTTTTTCATTGCAATCTTTTTTAATATGTATCCCCTGTTTTCGAACGATCTGTTAGAAAATTTCAAATAAAATTGGCATTTTGTTTATAAATGTCTATATTAAATAATTGATACTAGTCATTGCATCAGTTCAAGCAGGCGAATTGACGTCAAAGAATATCGGCATTTGAATGAGGTAAAGAGAAATTAAAAAGTGTAAAAAAAAAATATTCAAAACCGTGCATGTGTGGTAGTTTATGACCAAATACGGTGGGAGATCTCGAAAAGGCCAGCAAATCTCCCACAATGATTTCCATACACACTTCCATACAGTTTGGGCTATAAATACCACAGCCACAAGAATCTCAAGGCATGGCTGGTGATCTTATGCATACACACACACACCTAGGAAGAAGTATAACCCATTGCATATATCCACACCCAAATGCCTGTGGCGCGAAATATTAGCTATTGAAGAGTTCACATGCTAAAGTCTTGGGCTTATGTATGTCTATTCTAGGAAGAATTTCTTTAAAGTTGGTTGGTGATTTTTTTTTTTGATATGTTGTTTATAGTTTGGCATATATCTTGGAAATCAAAAAGATATTGTGGGGGCAAAAGATAATTTGCCTTTGGTACTACTATGGTCTATTATGATTTTCATAAAGAATTTTGTCATAGATTGAGTATCTATGTTATCATTATAGCTATTTTGGCTCTATTATGGTTTACTATGCAATAGTTCAAAACGTTTGTCAATAAGGCGGCATCTTTGATGGTTGTATATCTATTGACATCTATAAAGGTCTACTAGGCTAGAGACCAAAAATTTTCATAGAATAACTTAAACCACCTTGAGGTATTATGGTAAAGTTCTATTAAAGACTACTGTTGAAGACCTAGAATACTCTTGAAGCACTAGCCTTTGCATTGATTCACTTTTACTATGCTAATTGTCTAAAAAATTTAATAAAATCTGCAACCATTACACCAAAAACAAAGTATGAACAATTTTTGTTTGTTCTCTAAGGTCCAAAGTTTTGTTTTTGGACAACACCTTATAATCTGCATACCTCAATCACCACTCGAATAGTTTTCTAAAGCCTAAACTTAATACAAAAAAATAATTTTCCACATCATACTCAAAGACCTACAATCTGCCTACCATATCATTCAATGATCCCTAACATCTAACGACAAGCGTACACACCGAATAATCACTAGGATTATTTAGAAAATTAATTAATTAGCTATCATTTTATTATTCCTTTAAAATTAAGTTAGGTGGTGTTTTTTTGTTTGTTTTTTTGCTTTGGTGTATGTTGTGCTTTTGCTTGTTTGCATGTTTGGTTTGATGTGGGTGGTTGTGCAAGTGTGTGTGTGTGTGTGTGTGTATGGCAATTATATTAGAAAAAAAATTAAAAAATTTCTTTTTTTTTTGGTATTTTTTGTGTTTTGTTTTTTTTTCATTAGATTAAAAAAAATTACATAAGAAAACATTAGATTATTTTACATGTGGCAATAAACCCCTTATAAAAAAATTAATAGAAATTTTATTATAATGCACGCTATACACAGAGACAGAACATGATAGATAATAAGAACAACAATTAAGATAATAATTTTTGTTAAGACACATTAAAGGACACACGAAAATTATTACGGGTTAATGTTGATGGTGGTGTTGGTTGGTGCTGCCCCTCAATGCATAGCAGCGGGTCCGATGTTCGATTTGGGGGGGATTTAATGTAAGAAATTCAGTCATACAGTAAAAAAAATAATCTGGAACCAAATACGATGGGCGGGCATCTCTCTCTCTTGTTTTGGGCTAAGCACCGTAAGTGCTCAGCTCTGGCAGCAACTGGCAGCTGAGAGTCTGGCGTATGTGAGAGAGTATGACTGAGAACAGCCACACAGCAAGCACAGAGCAAACAGACAGCTGAGTGCAGCAGGTATAGCATTTGTAGAGAAGTGTTGTTGTGTTGTTTGGTGGTGGTGGTAGTGGTGATGGTAAATTGTTTGTTTGGTGTTGGTGGTTGGGGGAGGGGGGGAAATAACAACAACAATTTAGAAGCACTTGCGGTGGACAATGCCGGGGCCGGATTCGTCGTATTCTTCCTTGGAGATCCACATCTGTTGGAAGGTGGAGAGGGAGGCCAAGATGGAACCACCGATCCAGACGGAGTATTTACGTTCTGGGGGAGCAATGATCTTGATCTTGATGGTGGATGGGGCCAAGGCGGTGATTTCCTTTTGCATGCGATCAGCAATACCGGGGTACATGGTGGTGCCACCAGACATGACAATGTTGGCGTACAAGTCCTTACGGATATCAACATCGCACTTCATGATGGAGTTGTAGACGGTTTCGTGGATACCGCAAGATTCCATACCCAAGAATGAGGGTTGGAAGAGGGATTCGGGGCAACGGAAACGTTCATTACCGATGGTGATGACTTGACCGTCGGGAAGTTCATAAGACTTCTCCAAGGAGGTGGAGGCGGCAGCGGTGGCCATTTCTTGTTCAAAGTCCAAGGCAACATAGCACAACTTTTCCTTGATGTCACGAACGATTTCACGTTCAGCGGTGGTGGTGAAAGAGTAGCCACGTTCAGTCAAGATCTTCATCAAGTAGTCGGTCAAATCGCGACCAGCCAAATCCAAACGGAGGATGGCATGGGGCAAGGCATAACCTTCATAGATGGGAACGGTGTGGGAGACACCATCACCAGAGTCCAAAACGATACCGGTGGTACGGCCGGAAGCGTACAAGGAGAGCACAGCTTGGATGGCAACATACATGGCGGGGGAGTTGAAGGTTTCGAACATGATTTGGGTCATCTTCTCACGGTTAGCCTTGGGGTTCAAGGGGGCTTCAGTCAACAAGACGGGGTGTTCCTCGGGGGCGACACGCAATTCATTGTAGAAAGTGTGATGCCAGATCTTTTCCATATCATCCCAGTTGGTGATGATACCGTGTTCAATGGGGTACTTGAGGGTCAAGATACCTCTCTTGGATTGGGCTTCATCACCGACATAGGAGTCCTTTTGACCCATACCGACCATGACACCTTGATGGCGGGGACGGCCTACAATGGAGGGGAAGACGGCACGGGGAGCATCATCACCGGCGAAACCAGCCTTGCACATGCCGGAGCCTATAATTTAAACCAAGAAAGAGAGAGAGAGGCGAGGCATAAGCACATATTTCATTTTTACATTGTTAAGGCCTTCAGAGCTAACGGTTTAAAGTGTTTTGTGGCTGAGAGGGAGAAATTGAGCATTCCCAGACTTAAGTTTTGAGGGGGAAATTTGAGTTTCTCTGAGAGAAAAGTTATAATCATACGCGATTTTTTTGGCTAATGAAAGAAAAAATCTCTCTCTGAGTAAAATCTCATTTAGTGAGATAGTCAAGAAACTTTTACGGGAATTTTTGTGGCGGGATAAAGTTAAAGAAAATAAAAACCGAAAAAACCGTTTTTACTGAATTTTGTTGATTTTTGTGATTAATTTTTTGTTGCGAGCACAAAAATTTCCCAAACGTCAAACGCTCTCTCTTCTGCTCATACCATTGGCACCAATTTTTAAGACAATGAAGATTTTCTTTTTGGTAGGGAAATTCTCCATTATCTTCAATGTGGTGCTAATGGTAAAAGCAAAAGAGATCTGTTTTTCGAGAGTTGAATAAAATTTCTTTCCCTCGCGGCGTGTTTATGGCTCATGGCTGATATTTTGGATCGTTTCCAAAAAATATTGAAAAATTATTTTTGAAAAAACAAAATATGGTTAATATTATGTAACGGAGGCGAATTTTGGCATCAAGAGAAGATATGACGTAATTTGGAACTTGTTGCGTTTCTTGTAGTTATGACAATATTGCAATGGCCGTGGAATTTGTTTGGTTTTTTTTTAATTTTGCCAAAGAAAAAGGGCATAAGAAACTAAAAATAAACGCGAAATATAAAAAACCGTATAACGCATTTTAAAATACATTTTGAAATAATCATAATTTGAAACTCGTAAAAGTTTCAAAATTTTTTTTTTTTATATGAATTGCTTTAATTTTCAAAAAAAAAAAAAATCAAATTGTTGCATATGCCAAAAATTAAAAAAAAAAACCGTCACCGAAATTCTATTCTATTGAAACTTTTGTTTTTGTACTAATACCACGCTTGAATTTTATTTTTGATTCTAGTCAAAAATATAAAAAAACGTGGTCACCGAAATTCAATCACGCGATTTTTTTTTAGTTTTTTGGTATTGGTTGGGTATTGTTCCTTTATATTTTTTTTTTTTGTTTTTTAGTGCTATTTTTGAAAATATTTGTGTTCTTGAAAATGTTTTGCAAAATCGTAATGTCAAAAATTGTGAATAGTATGAACTTTAATTTAAAAAAAAAAATTATTTTATCAAATATTTGCATAAAAAAATCAAATTTATAAAAATTTTATATCAAACTAATTAAAATTTGCAATAGATTATTCTTTTAAAATTTTCTTTTTTTTTCATAATATTTTTTCATATCGTTTAATTGCTAAACTAATTTAATTTGAAAAATATTATTTTTTTTTATGATGTTTAAAAATTTTTAACAAATTTTTCAAATATTTCTTTTAATAAAATTATTAATGATTTTCCAATTTAATTATTTTTTTTTTCCATAAAATTCACAAATTTTTGTAAGTCTAAAATTTCACTTCATTTTTTCATTATATGTTTTTTTGGTTTTTGCTTCACATTTTCAAAATTCAAATGTCTTTTTGAAAAAATTTGCACTTTGTTTTCTCAAGGCATATCCCCTTAAGGATATGACCTCTATATTTTTGGTATATCCACAAAACACTTTTAATCCATAAGGCTTTGAGGCAGAGTAGAATGGGTGGAGTTGGGCGGTGATGTATCCGTTTAATCCACTTTCAGGGGGGTATAAGTTTATCCAAACGCACCATTATCAACGACCAAAGCAGCAACCTCATCGTCACACATGATGTCGGATTTTTTTTGTTATTAACTAACGGCGAAGAAAGAAAGAAAGAATACGGTGTGTACGCTTTGGAACACAACTGACTGACTGAAGATACGAAGCTCCGGATACCAGATTTTATACCGCGAAAAAAGTGATAAAACAAAATCACGGAAATCACGGGCAAAAAACGATCATACAACACTAACACCACAACACAGAACACCAACAACAGGCAGAAAGATAAAAATAAAACGTTGAAAATGAAAATGTGAAAAATCCAATAGAAAAGTCATACACATACATACACACCCCCACCAGAAAACACTCGGAAAAAACAAATCGATCGTATGGTAGAATCACCATCATCATTATTATCAACATGACTAACGTCATAATCATCATCAACATTCTCATCATCATCATCATCATCATCGACCCCATAGCACATATCCATGTTGGCTGCTCTGATACAAACCCCACAAACCAAGTGGGAGGCTGTGTAGCATACACAGTGCGTGTGATTGTTTGGCCCATAAGTGTGGATATGTGCTAGTGTGCGCTGCTAGACGAAGAAATATCCAAAAAAATTCCGTACCACATTTCAACACAACACAGAAGCAACAACAAAAACAGCCAGACCACCAACACTAAGGCAGGCGCCCCAACAATCACCTCACTCGCGAGGAATCTTCGTCATAATCGTTGTTAACTAAAAATAACCAATCCACCCAACAGCATTCATCGTTCGTTCGTTAGTTGTTCGTGGTTCGTTTGCTGCCCATACACATATTCATATGCTCAGGTTGTTGTTTGCTTGAGAAGGGGGCCGAAAAGGGGAAAGGTGTATGGCAAAAATTTTGTGGAGCTTGTGGGTGTAAGAGTAAGGAAAGAAAAAACATTTGAGCAAAATGAATCAAAAGAAATCTTTTTAGTCAAAGGATGGAGAATTTTTTTTTGGAGAGAAGATTCAGTAAAACACACCGAGAGAGAGAGAGCCAGCCACCTGGTTGCTTGTATGAATCTCTGTGAACTTGTTTACTTCAGCCTGTTCAAGTAAGGCCTCTCTCTCTCATGCTCTCTGCCACCCCACATTGCCTGATCTGCCGCCTTGTATTGAAGGCAATGAATGAGCACATTGCTTGGTCCGTCCAAAAAAGTACCGTATATGGCAACGGCTGCATTTTATGGTGTGAGAATTATAAATATTGGTTAAAGAAATTTAGAAAAAATATGTAAAATGTTATGCTCTTACTGAAGAGACTTCTGAGAGAACCTTGAGAATAGAAATTCATTAAATTAGGTCGCTCTAGTTTTTTTTCCTCATATATTTAAAAGAAATTTTCATTTTTCAGAAAAAATTTAAAATGTTTACACATTTTTCATTAATGATTTTCTTTCAACATTTGTTTGTTGTTGTTTTTGTCTTTGTTTCGTAATAATTCTGTTGCTAAGATGCCGAAAAGATTATTGCACCATTGGCAATCGATCGGGATAGGTATTATAATCTCAAGGTTTTTATTTTGGGCGATATTTTGGGATGTTGGCTAGATAACTATTTTTAAAATTATAAAAGTAAAACTTAAAAAAAAAAATCTTTTAATTATTTAAAGAAATTCCAAGAGTTTATGTTGTGATAGTTTTAGAATATTATAAAAGAAACAACAATTGTTGTTGTGTAATAGGCTTCGGGTTCATCCAGCAGACGACGTTAGGGCTCATTATGGGAAATTGGTTCCGAAATATGCTCCAGTATTAATTTATTTATATCACTTCTCAGTACTTCTGATGTCATTGAACCATTGAAGTCTTTAGCTGTCTCTAAGCTTTTCTTGTCATACTTATAAAACGTAGATATCATTTGGTGGCTCCATATCATGGTACCTGGATTCAAATCCTGCCAAGATCATTACAAAACATTTAAACTTAGGCGGATAATCACCACCAACTTGTGGCAGCATAATAAAATGTAAAATTTCTCAATAACTTGTGTCGCTCAGCGGTACAGCATTCGTATTAAGCCATAATAAAGACAAGATTGGTCAAAAAAATGCGCTTGCAGTGGCTCTAGAAGTGAAAATCGGGTGATATACCTATATGACAGCTATATATAAATCTGGGCCGATTTCTATGAAATTCACCAGTGACGTCCAGAGTCATAAGAAAATCCTTCCTGCCAACTTTCGGGAGAATTGGTTAACAAATGGGCGCTTTATTGCAATATTTCTCAAAATCGGACGAACACATATATGGGAGCTATATATACAGATTTAGGACCGATTTCGACCAAACTTCTCAGATACTGTGGCAGTGGTCCAGGAAAGCGTTGTTTAAAATGATGGCAAGATGGGTCAATAAATGCGCTTGATGTGACTCTAAAAGTTAAAATCGGGCGATATATCTAAATCTGAACCGCGATTTCTATGAAATTCATCTGAATTGTCGAGAATCAAGAGAAAATCTTTCATGCCATATTTCGAGAGAATCGATTAACAAATGACCATTTGATTGCAATATTACTGCAAATCGGGCGAACATATATTGTATATAGGAGCTATGTCTAAATCTGAACCGATTTCAAGCAAAGCCTTATAGACATTGTGGAAATCGTCGAGAAAAGCATTGTAAACAATTTTGGAAAGATTGGCCAATAAATGCGCTTGGAGTGGCTCAAGGAGTGAAAATCGGACGATATATGTATATGAGAGCTATCTGGACCGATTTCAATGAAATTCAACAGTGAAGAGAAAATCCTTTCTAACAAATTTCAAGAGAACCGGTTAACAAATGACTATTTTTTTGCATTATTACAGCAAATCAGACGAACATATATATGAGACCTATACACAAATCTGAAGACCACCGTAGTGCAGAGGTTAGCATGTCCGCCTATGACGCTGAACGCCTGGGTTCGAATCCTGGCGAGACCTATAGGAAAAATTTTCAGTGGTGGTTTTTCCCCCTCCTAATGCTGGCAACATTTGTGAAACTTCTCCCCATATAAAACTTCTCTCCAAAGTAGTATCGCACTGCAGCGCCGTTCGGACTCGGCTATAAAAAGGAGGCCTCTTATCATTGAGCTTAAACTTGAATCGGACTGCACTCATTGATATGTGAAAAGTTTTCCTCTGTTCCTTAGTGGAATGTTCATGGGCAAAAAATACCCAAATCTGAACCGATTTCTATGAAATTCACCTGCAAGGTTAGGAGTTATAAGTCATAAGCAAATCTTGCATGCCAAGTTTTGAGAGAAACGATTGACAAATGATCATTTTATTGCAGTATTACTGCAAATCTGACGAACATATATATGGGAGCTATATCCCAATATGAACCGATTTTTTCCAATTTCAATAGGCTTCGTTTCTAGGCCGATAAACATGCCCATAACAAATTTGAAGATCAATCAATACACAAACTAAAATGGACAGACGGACATAGCTAAATCGAATCAGAAAGTGATTCTGAGTCCATCGGTATACTTATCAATGGGTCGAACTCTCTTCCTTTTGGTTATTACAAATTCTCTTAGTTATAACACCCTGTACCACAATAGTGGTGTAGGGTATAATTACTTCTCTTATCCTTAACTGCAAATTTAATACGGCATTAATCTTTACAATACGAGAATTATCGCCATTTACAATGAGATTTGTTTAAGCCAATCCCACATTATTAATTATAAAGACAAAAAAAGCTCCATTCGCATCAGATTTTTATGATATGTTTACCTCTATTTTAACAATTTTACATCTTGCAGTCATATAAAGATATTCCACCTAAAACCTTACATCCAGCTGCATTTCCATGTTCTCTGCAGGGTGTCTTCTCCAACTTTTTTTTTTTTTTGGAATAAAAAAAATATATTGTTGTTGTTTTATCACAAACATTTGTTGTTGTTGTTGTTCTGGTTTTTCGTATTTGCTGCCTTATGTAAAATCAACACCACTATCAAAAATTAAGTGGGCCATGTTCTCAATTCGATTTTGTATGCGTTTTCTTTAAAAATAGTTCACTGGCACAGCATTTGTCGCTGTTGTTGTTGTTTTCTAATTTTCCTTTGTTGTAATGCTTTATAAATTTGTTGGTGTTACATAATTTATTTGGACGCCATCTCGCTCTCAAATAAGGCGTGGGCAATTATATTGATGATATCCGGGATATTATCGAAATTTTATTGCAAAAATACCAAAAGTAAATGCGGCAGAACCGCATCACTGTTTAATGACCTATATTGCATATTACGGATTCTTGTGATTAATAATTGCAGGTAGAACAATAGTCTAAAGAATATGTATAGTAAATGGTAGCTGACACGAAGTGTTGCCAAGTTCTCATTTTTATATATGTTAAACTCAAAATGACAGCTACATGACATTTGGTTTGTTGACAGCATATTATTTGATTCACCAAAAGCATTTGATTCAGAGTTTTTACATAAAAAATATAATTCGTGATGGAGTTAAAGCGCAATAGTGTAATTTTTTACATTTGGCTGAAAAATCACAACCGGATATTGTTGGCGAACTCAAACATCTCTAAATGTACAAAATGTTTCATAAGTCGTTATAATGATACTGGTAGCGTTGCTCATGGTGATGGTCCAAAAAAACCAATACAACACCTGAAATGGTTTGGCGAGTGGAAGCTCGAATTCAACGAAATTCACGCCGTATTGCTATTCAAATGGCTAGAGATCTGAAAATATCCCTAAAAGAATGCAACATTTATTGAAAAATTAAATCAATGTGAAGCCACACACTAAAGCAAAAAAAATAAAACTCGAACAATAGAGTTGTTGCTCTTCCAGGAACGTAGTGAACGTTCTTAGACCATGGACGTACCAATAGGACTCAGCACCGCGTAAACCAAGAATGGCCAAAAAAATTGTATTCCGCATATCATTTCGTCCAATTTGCCATATGCCAATCCCAAGTACTTTTCTATGTGGACCTCTTTAAGGAGCAAGATAAGGATTTAAAAATATGCCAGTATGGATGCGTTTAGGAAAGACATTGTACGGGAATGTACCCAACAACAGTTTTTTTAGTATATCGTGAAAGTCAAAATAACCATGCCATCACCGAATACAGGCTTCATCTCATAGCCGAAATCCTTCAAGCTCCTTGGATGGCTCTACCTTCGGACCATTTTTTTCGTCGAAAGTTGGGTAAAAATTTAGTGATAAAAAAGATTAATTATACCATGCATCATAGGATAGGGGTATACCAATTTCAAAGTATATAACATCTAAATTCTAGGTTATATTAAGTTCTGATGAAAAGAGGGTGCGAATATAAATCCCCTCCATGCCACTATGGACAAGCCAGTAATCGGTTTATAGTGCGCTCTAAGTACTAAAAAGTATCCTCGAAAAAAAATTAAGTTAGGAAATCCGTGCTACTTACAAGTTAGTTTATGTATGGTTCTGGAATTTTATCTCCACCTAAGTACCGGTGCCTGTTAGCAGCGAATGCCGGGCAATGACATAGGAAATGCTACAACGTCTCCTCATCTTCCATACATGCCCTACATATGCTATCACTTGCCGCACCGATTTTGCATAAGTGAGCTCGTAGTCCTATGTGTCTTTTTATACCCTCCACTATAGGATGGGGGGTACACTAATTTCGTCATTCTGTTTGTAACTACTCGAAATATTCGTCTGAGACCCCATAAAGTATATATATTCTTGATCGTCGTGACATTTTATGTCGATCTAGCCATGTCCGTCCGTCTGTCCGTCCGTCCGTCTGTCTGTCGAAAGCACGCAAACTTCCGAAGGAGTAAAGCTAGCCGCTTGAAATTTTGCACAAATACTTCTTATTAGTGTAGGTCGGTTGGTATTGTAAATGGGCCATATCGGTCCATGTTTCGATATAGCTGCCATATAAACCGATTTTGGGTCTTGACATCTTGAGCCTCTAGAGTGCGAAATTATTATCCGATTGGAATAAAATTTTGCACGACATGTTTTGTTATGATATCAACAAGTGTGCCAAGTATTGTTCACATCGGTCTATAACCTGCTATAGCTGCCATATAAACCGATCTTGGGTCTTGACTTCTTGAGCCTCTAGAGGGCGCAATTCTTATCCGATTGGAATGAAATTTTGCACGATGTGCTTTGTTATGATATCCAACAAGTGTGCCAAGTATTGTTCACATCGGTTCATAACCTGATATAGCTGCCATATAAACCGATCTTGGGATCTTGACTTCTTGAGCCCCTAGAGTGCGCAATTCTTATCCGATTGGAATGAAATTTTGCACGACGTGTTTTGTTATGATATCCAACAAGTGTGCCAAGAATGGTTCAAATCTGTCCGTTATCTGATATAACTGCCATATAAACCGATCTTGGGTCTTCACTTCTTGAGCCTCTAGAGGGCGCAATTCTTATCCGATTTGAATGAATTTTGGCACGACGTGTTTTGTTATGATATCCAACAACTGTGCCAAGTATGGTTCAAATCGGTTCATAACCTGATATAGCTGTCATATAAACCGATCTTGGATCTTGACTTCTTGAGCCTCTAAAGTGCGCAATTCTTATCCGATTTTGCTGAAATTTTGTACGACGGATTCTCTCATGACCATCAACATACGTGTTTATTATGGTCTGAATCGGTCTATAGCCCGATACAGCTCCCATATAAATCGATCTCTCTATTTTACTTCTTGAGCCCCCAAAGGGCGCAATTCTTATTCGAATTGGCTGACATTTTACACAAGCCTCCAACATATAATTTAATTGTGGTCCAAACCGGACCATATCTTGATATCGCTCTAATAGCAGAGGAAATCTTTTCTTATATCCTTTTTTCCCAAAGAAGAGATGCCCGGAAAAGAACTCGACAAATGCGATCCATGGTGGAGGGTATAAAAGATTCGGCCCGGCCGAACTTAGCACGCTTTTACTTGTTTTATTTTATTTTATTTTATTTTATTTTATTTTTATTTTTTTTTTATTTTATTTTATTGTATTTTATTTTATTTTATTTTATTTTATTTTATTTTATTTTATTTTATTTTATTTTATTTTATTTTATTTTATTTTATTTTATTTTATTTTATTTTATTTTATTTTATTTTATTTTATTTTATTTTATTTTATTTTATTTTATTTTATTTTATTTTATTTTATTTTATTTTATTTTATTTTATTTTATTTTATTTTATTTTATTTTATTTTATTTTATTTTATTTTATTTTATTTTATTTTATTTTATTTTATTTTATTTTATTTTATTTTATTTTATTTTATTTTATTTTATTTTATTTTATTTTATTTTATTTTATTTTATTTTATTTTATTTTATTTTATTTTATTGTATTTTATTTAATTTAATTTAATTTTATTTTTTTAATTTAATTTTATTTTAAATTCATTAAATTTTTGATATATCTGTCACATAGACAGATCTACCGATTTAGGGTCCGAAAGCCATAAAAGCTGCATTTATTACCCGATTTCACAGAAATTGTAATCCGTTTGCAAGACTTAAAAACTTCGAAGTGCGACCCTATATAGTATGAACTTGATTGTCTTTATATTCTGAATTAATTCTGCAATATCCGTCCTTCTATCTAATAAAGATATAGGTTGTGGGTGGTTTAATTGCCTCAAATTCGATAAATAATCAGCAGAGATGACCGCCATACAAAATACGGTTTCCATAGGCCCAATCCTCTCTATGAATATGTTAGACCACATTTTGAAATGTTCTCTTTTAGTTTTTTTTCGACATTTAAAATTTCAAGTCCCAAGTTCCTTAGTGTATTTTTGTGGTTTTTGGCCCATAATATATCATAATGTATCTCTAAGTGATTAATGGATCATTTTAAAAATTTTTTTATGAAAATTTGTATAAGATTTCTAAATATTTCTTATTTTATGTCCACAAGCGAGAATATTGGAAGAAAATTTTTTTAATCAAAATTAGTTCTTAAACAAATTCTTCTTCAAAGATTTTCAAATGTCCCTGACCAGCTTACTAAAATCAAAAAAAAAATAATTCTCGATGCAACTTAAGACTTAAATTCCAAAGAGTAAGAGTAAATGCTGCCTGGCTGCCTAATCATTCTTCTTATATATGCAGCTATCATTCATTTTATTTACAATTTGACCTGATCCAATTTTCCAAATTTCCAGTATCACCAACACAATCCTAAAAATAAACAAAAACACAAAACGAAAATGTTGTACAAGATCACCAACACGCAACGCAACACGATCATCATGAACTCCCATTTAGCATGCGGCATAAACCCCCACATAGTGTCAATAGAGAACGAGACAAGAGACAGCAGAAGTGCTATGGTGAACGTGGAACTTATGCATTGCCTCAAACTAGGCAGGGATGGTAGGCGGACGGACACATTCATATCTAGAGAGAATGTAAAATTCCAAGTGAAATTTTTGTTGCATAAAAAAAAACACACATAAAATGATTTGAATATTGAAAAGCAAAGGCAGCTAGATATTGAAATGCATGAAATTTAAAATATAGGGTGGCTGATGAATATTGCTACAATGATGAATATTGCTACATTTTTTTTTCGGTGTATGGAATACATTTTTCTTTTATTCATGTTAAATTAAATTATTAAATTAATTATTAAATTATTATTAATTAAATTAATTAATTAATTCATTAAATTAATTATTAAATTATTATTATTAAATAGAAAAAAAGTTATTACATTTTTTTTTGGTAGCGGCTTTCATCAGCCACCCTGTAGATTGCAAGCATTTATAGAGGCAATCTCTCCCCCCTTCAGCCCTCACATAGTGCGGTATGCATGGATGGCTGGTGTAAAAATGTAAAAGAATTTATTAAAAAAAAAAAAATTCAGATAGATACGATATGTACACACTCAAGTGAATCCGAGACTATGGGCCAGATGAGGCTAAAAGGGGAGGGGTATAAGATAAAATTGGCTGCCTAAGTGTAAACCAAACATAAACACTCAGTATTTGTAAGTGCTGCTGAGGAGGGAATATTCTCTATCATCTGCTGCTGAAAGTAATGACCACCACTTCAGCGTTTCATTAGAATCCCAACCAAAGGATTAACCGATTTAAAGATGCAGCTGTCCCCTGCTAATCGCAGTTGGTCATTTCCAACTATGCCTTGACCACTCAATCAAATGGCTGTGATTAGCAACTCTTTTGTTCGGGCATAGCCACATACATTGCTGTCGCTAAGCATCAAATCCTGTTTTGGGCTAATTGTTGGAATAATTAGCTTTATTAGGTGTTTGCTCGTTACACACAATTTCCATTTAGGAAACCCTTTTTCACCAAGGACCCCCACCATATGCGCTCAACCCTCTCCACAAACGATGTTTGGTTCAATCAAATTCTCATTATCGACAGACTCACATATAGCACTGGATAATGTCGCAGTACTTTCTCTCTCTCTCTCTCTCTCTCTCTTTCTCTCTCTTGCCATAGGGAGCAGCACTAAGAAGGAAGTGTGAGTGCTTAGCAAATTGCTTCGAGTAAATATTTACTTTGCCTCAAACAGCAACGGAGATACTGAAAGTGCGTAGCCATATGACATTCACTTATTGCGGGAATTTAATTGAATTTTCGTAGATTTTTGTATGCAATTCACACGCATTTTCACTGGAACTCCCCCATACAGAAATCACACACAATCACGCAGACCTACTCCCACACAACACATCCCAAGCGAATCTCATGCACCAAAAACAAATGATTTTTCTTTTAGACCATTAAACAAATATCCCTTGGCTATTTTCTCTGCTAACATTTTTGCACAAAAAGGAAAATCCAATAACAACAGCATCAACATCAATGACGGCGACGACGACGATGACGACGACGACATCGACCACAACAAGAGCAGTAGCATGAGCGGGAGTGTTAAAACCCCCCTTGCAAAGTCATTTTGCCTTGATATTTGAACTTTGTACCCATTTCTCTGTTTTCATCCCCAGCTAATAAGGGCTTATCACGTGAGCAAATCGTTTTGAGAACGACTTGCTGTTGTGTTTGTCCTGCAAAGTGCAGTCAATCGTTGACTATATTTAGGGTTGATGACAAGCTCAAAGTAGGTATGTACATATGCTTGCTGTAGTGTGAAGTCGAAGTGTGAGAATTCTTGTGATAAATTTAAAATTAATTACCTCGGTTATTCCTATATTGTGGCACTATAAAGGCAACACTTGGTGCAAAAATTTGAAATGATACACTCAGCCTCGGCTGCATATGATTTGATTTTTTTAACATTTTTTGTGGTTTTATGACGGTGGAAAAAGCGCTCCTTTGTGGGAGTTGACAGTATTGAGGATATTCACTTCACATATAGTCGGTATTGAGGATATTCACTTCTCATATAGTCGGCGTTGACAGATTTTTTCACAGCTTGTGACTCTGTAATTGCATTCTTTCTTCTGTCAGTTATCAACTGTTACTTTTAGCTTGCTTTAAAAAAAAAGTGTAAAAAAAGTATATTTGATTAAAGTTCATTCTAAGTTTTATTAAAAATGCATTTACTTTCTTTTAAAAAATCCGCAATTACTTTTTGGGCAACGCAATAGCTTGTGTAAATTTTGAGTTAAGGATTTACCAAATTGTACCACTTAATGTGGGGTTTCTACCACTTGTGGTACTACGTTTTAGATTCTTTTGGTTAATCAAACTGTTCAAGAAAGACGATGTTGGACATTGTTCATTTTTATACCCTCCACCATAGGATGGGGGTATACTTATTTCGTCATTCTGTTTGTAACGGATCGAAATATGCGTCTGAGACCCCATAAAGTATATATATTCTTGATCGTAATTTTAAGACGATCTAACCATGTCCGTCCGTCCGTCTGTCCATCCGTCCGTCTGTCCGTCCGTCTGTCTGTCGAAAGCACGGAGTAAAGCTAGCCGCTTGAAATTTTGCACAAATACTTCTTATTAGTGTAGGTCGGTTGGAATTGTAAATGACCCAAATCGGCCCACGATTCGATATAGCTGGCATATAAATCGATCTTGGGTCTTGACTTCTTGAGCCCCTAGAGGGAGCAATTATCGTCCGATTTGACTGAAATATTGCACGTGGTGTTTTGGTATCACCTCCAACAACTGTGCGAAGTATGGTTCAAATCGGTTCATAATCTGGTATAGCTGTCATATAAACCGATCTTGGATCTTGGCTTCTTGAGCCAATAGAGCGCGCAATTCTCATCCGATTTGGCTGAAATTTTGCAAGAGATGTTTCGTTATGACTTCCAATAACTGTGCTAAGAGATATTAAGCTGAAAGTTTGCAAAAAATTTCTTTTTTATCCATAGGCAGGTTGAGTTTGAAAATGGGCTACGTCGGAACATATTGATATAGCCCCCATATAGACCGATCCGCCGATTTAGGGTCTTAGGCCCATAAAAGCCACATTTATTATCCGATTTTGCTGAAATTTGGAACATTAAATTGCGTTAGGCCACTTGACATCCCTCTTCAATATAACCCAGATCGGTCCAGATTTGGATATAGCTGCCATATAGACCGATCTTTAGATTCAACGTCTTGGACCCAAAAGAGCATTTACTGTCCGATTTAGCCAAAATTTGGGGCAGTGAGTTATGCAAGGCCCTTGAACATTCGTCTTCAATTTAGCCTAGATCGGTTCAGATTTGGATATAGAAGCCATATAGACCGATTTCAATTTGGCCCAGATCGGTCCAGATTTTGATATAGCTGCCATATAGACCGATCTCTCCATTAAAGGTTTTGGGCCCATAAAAGGCGCATTTATTGCCCGATGTCGCCAAAATTTGGGACAGTAAGTTATGTCAGTCCCTTCCATATCCTTCTTCAATTTGCCCCTGATCGAACCAGATTTAGATATAGCTGCCACATAGACCGATCTTTAGATTCAACGTCTTGGACCCAAAAGAGCATTTACTGTCCGATTTGGCCAATATTTTGGGACAGTCAGTTATGCACGGCCCATCAACATTCGTCTTCAATTTGGCCTAGATTGGTTCAGATTTGAATATAGCTGCCATATAGATCGATTTCTCGATTTAAGATCTTGAACCCATAAAAGGCGCATTTATTGTCCGATTTTGCCAAAATTAGAAACAGTGAGTTGTGTAAGGCCTTCGATATTCGTCTTCAATTTGCCCCAGATCGGTCCAGATTTTGATATAGCTGCCATATAACCGATCTCTATATTAAAGGTTTTGGGCCCATAAAAGGCGCATTTATTGTCCGATGTCACCGAAATTTGGGACAGTGGGTTGTGCTAGGTCCTTCGATATCCCTTTCTAATTTGGCTATGATCGGTTCAGATTTGGATATAGCTGCCGTATAGACCTATCTCTCGATATTAGGTTTTGGGCCCATAAAAGGCGCATGTATTGTTCGATTTGGCCAAAATTTGGGACAGTCAATTATGTAATGCCCTTCAACATTGGTCTTCAATTCAATGGCCTATATCGGTTCAGATTTGGATATAGCTGCCATATAGACCGATTTCTCGATTTAAGATCTTGAACCCATAAAAGGCGCATTTATTGTCCGATTTTGCCAAAATTAGAAACAGTGAGTTGTGTAAGGCCTTCGATATTCGTCTTCAATTTGGCCCAGATCGATCCAGATTTTGATATAGCTGCCATATAGACCGATCTCTCCATTAAAGGTTTTGGGCCCATAAAAGGCGCATTTATTGCCCGATGTCGCCAAAATTTGGGACAGTAAGTTATGTCAGTCCCTTCCATATCCTTCTTCAATTTGCCCCTGATCGAACCAGATTTAGATATAGCTGCCACATAGACCGATCTTTAGATTCAACGTCTTGGACCCAAAAGAGCATTTACTGTCCGATTTGGCCAAAATTTGGGACAGTCAGTTATGCACGGCCCATCAACATTCGTCTTCAATTTGGCCTAGATGGGTTCAGATTTGGATATAGCTGCCATATAGACCGATTTCTCGATTTAAGATCTTGAAACCATAAAAGGCGCATTTATTGTCCGATTTTGCCAAAATTAGAAACAGTGAGTTGTGTAAGGCCTTCGATATTAGTCTTCAATTTGGCCTAGATCGGTCCAGATTTCGATATAGCTGCCATATAGATCGATCTCTAGATTTAAGGTCTTGGGCCCATAAAAGGCGCATTTATTGTACGATTTGGCCAAAATTTGGGACTGTGAATTGTGTTAGGCCCTTCAACATTCGTCTGCAATTTGGCCTAGATCGGTTCAGATTTGGATATAGCTGCCATATAGACCGATTTCTCGATTTAAGATCTTGAACCCATAAAAGGCGCATTTATTGTCCGATTTTGCCAAAATTAGAAACAGTGAGTTGTGTAAGGCCTTCGATATTCGTCTTCAATTTGGCCCAGATCGGTCCAGATTTTGATATAGCTGCCATATAGACCGATCTCTAGATTTAAGGTCTTGGGCCCATAAAAGGCGCATTTATTGTCCGATTTGGCCCAAAATTTGGGACAGTGAATTGTGCTAGGCCCTTCAACATTCGTCTGCAATTTGGCCTAAATCGGCTCAGATTTGGATATAGCTGCCATATAGACCGATCTCTCGATATTAGATTTTGTGCCCATAAGAGGCGCATTTATTGTCCGATTTTGCTGAAAGTTGAGGCAGTGAGTTGTGCCAGGTCCTTCCACATCGCTCTTCAAATTGGTTCAGATCGGTTCGGATTTGGATATAGCTGCCATATAGAGCGATCTCTCGATTTGAGGTCTTGGACCCATAAAAGGCGCATTTATTGTCCAATGTCGCCGAAATTTGGGACAGTGGTTTGTGCAAGGTCCTTCGATATCCCTTTCGAATTTGACTCTGATCGGTCCAGATTTAGATATAGCTGCCATATGGACCGATCTCTCGATTTAAGGTCTTAGGCCCATAAAAGGCACATTTATTTTCCGATTTCGCCGAAATTTGTGACAATGAGTTATGTAAGGTCCTTCAACATTCTTTTTTAATTTGGCTCAGATCGGAAGATTATACGAGATGCAGATGTGAATAGATATGACACACTAATTACAAAAAAACACATGCTACTCGCCTATGCCGACGACATCGACATCATAGGTCGGTCACCGGAAGTAGCAACTGTAGCCTTTGAAAGAATCGAAAGAGAGTCAGTGAAAATGGGTTTGGCAGTAAATGGAGATAAGACGAAATGTATAGTTTCAACTCCCAAAAAGCCTTGCACAACCGAACAGATAAAGAAAATGGAGAAAGTTGGAAACCACAACTTTGAGATAGTCAGTAACTTTATCTACCTCGGCACCGCCGTAACCGAAACGAATGACACCAATTTTGAGATTAAACGAAGAATAATACTAGCATGCAGAAGCTACTTTGGACTAAGTAAGCAGTTTAGAAACAAGGCCACCTCTCGACAGACGAAGATTACACTATACAAGACACTGATACTACCCGTGCTGTTATAAGGTTCTGAAGCATGGGTACATGTGAAAGCAGATGAGTCAGTGCTTGGAGTATTTAAGAGAAAAATTCTTCGTAAAATATATGGGCCAGTTTGCGTTAATGGAGAATACAGGCGACGTATGAACCACGAGCTGTATGAGCTGGTAAGACGACGATAGTTACACGAGTAACAACTATTGGGGTTACACAACAAATTAAAACACAGTAGTTTAACAGTTTTATCAATTTTTATTAGAATAAATATTTGTCTCGGTTAAGTACTTATTTGTTCAAAAGTCTATGCTTAACTGACTTCAAAAGTTGAAGAACATTGACTTAAAATCTAATAAGAAGTCACTTATGTTGGAAATGAACCGTTAATTCAAATATTTGAAATGAGAGTGATACATATAATAAGAATGAGAGCAGTAAAAGATATAACAAAATAAAAACAGCTTAAAAATAAGAATGAGAAGTCGGTTGGAAAGAATTAATTGAATGAATAATATATGTGAGAGAGAGAAAAAAGATATAGGCATGTAATATATGACCATATATGGTAATGATGGTATACTATCATTACTTCTCCCCCATTTAATTAAAATCTAATACTTTAGATTTTTACAAAATACAATAAATGTAATTACATTGCATACATACTGTGATATTTCTTCAACATAAATGAATGACAAAGTTTCAAACATATTGTGAAGTATTTACTAATCCATTGTATTTGGCTTCGCGTTTTATATTATTATTATGAACATTTCTTAAGTCACTAAATCTAAATTTAGGCTGTTCCTTATGTCTTACAGATTTGTAGTTCTTTATAAATCCCATTTGTCTATTTTCCGTAATAGATTCCCTGTTCAAATTCTTTTTTTCAATATTATATCTCTTATTTTCCAAAATTCTCTTGTAAATCTCCTCTTTCTTACAATTTCCAAATTCTATTACAAAAGGTTTCTCCTTGGTAACGGAATGAAAACTGTTGTTATAATATTCAATCGCCTTGCTCATTTTATCTTTAATGCCTAATGATTTCTCTTCTATATATAAAACTCTAATTTTTTCACTAAGAGTATTGTGCAACCTTTCTATGTCTGCATTTCCTGTATGGGTATTAGATTTAACCAAATGTAATTCTATTCCTTCATTTTTTAAAAAATCTTTTATATTTATACTCTTAAACTCATTATCTGTTATAATTTTCCTAATACATCCCTTCTGTGATTTATATAGTCTTAATTTTTCCACTATCGTCTGATTTGTTCTGTCTTCTAAATAGTAAGCGGTGGCGAATTTGGAAAATCTATCTATGAAAGTTAAGAAATTTGACTTTGAATTTTTATATATATCCATATGAATAATTTGCCCTGTATCAGTAGGTGTTTCTGTAAATTTAAACTTTTCTTTAATAGGTCTTCGATCAAATTTTGATCTATTGCAGGTATCACAATTGTTAATATATTTTTGAATTAATATTTTTAAATTGGGGAAATAAATTTTTCTTTTAAGACCTTCATAATTTTCGGCAATGCCAGTATGTCCGGTTTCATATCTATGATAATTATGTATTTGCCGATACGTTTCTTCTTCCGAATCCAAATCCATTGCAAAATAAGCACATCTGACAAACTTAACGGAACTATTACCTCCAAATACTTCTATTAATTTCTTCTGAAGAGTGTGATATTCATGGTCATTCAATTCGGTAAATATCCCTACTTTACCCTTAAATATATTCCCATTTAAGATCGTGCCAAGATTTTTCCTTAAGTCAGTAGAAGATATATAAATCCGTTTCTTTCCATGAATGAGCTCCATTGCCTTAGTCTTATTGTCAGTCAGAATTATCTGAAGATCAAACCTATTAACCACAGTATCCAATATACCAATATAGTCCTTTTCGCCTTCCAATTGAGAGTGAACCGTTGCCAAGGAAGCATCATTATTATTATACAATGAGCTACTGGCTTCATCAAGGTGGTGTATTTCTCCAGTATCACTATTTATCCTGCTCAGAAAATCAGCCACATTATTGTCCCTGCCCCTAATATAATTCACATTCAAATTGAACTCACCAAGACTTAACATCCATCTAAACAGTCGAGGATTCAAATCCCTACTTTGGGCCTTAACAAAGAGCCACCTTAGAGGCTGATGATCGGAAAGAACTTGGAATTTAACTCCATAAAGGTATGGGCGAAAATATTTTGTGGCCCAAACTATCGCCAAAAGCTCTTTTTCAGTAGCAGAATAATTTCTCTCATGCTGGTTCAATGTTCTACTGGCATAGCAAATTGGGTGTCCGTTTTGCTGCAAAACGGCACCAATTGCATCATTGCTCGCATCCGTCGCCAACTGAAATGGTTTAGAAAAATCCGGGTACTTAAGCACCGGTGCCTGAGTAAGTATATTCTTCAATTTCTCAAATGCATTTATGTAATTAGAGTCATTCACCTTCAATCGTTCGCCCTTTCTTAAGTATCTTATCATTGGAAAAGCTACTTTGGAAAAATCCTTTATAAATTTTCTGTAAAATCCAGCCATACTTAAAAATGATTTTACCCCTTTTACATTTCGAGGAAGTTGCAGGTTCAAAATTGTCTCAACTTTGGAAGGATTCGGTTTAACACCATCTGTCGTCAATAAATGCCCTAAATACAATGTTTCTTTAGAAAAAAATGTACATTTATTTATTTGGATTTTAAGATTAGCCTCCCTTAGTTTCCGAAATATCGACCTAATATTATTCACATGTTCTTGAAAACTGGTAGAAAATATAAGGATGTCATCCAAATATACAACACATATTTTATTTATAAATTCCCGAAGAACATTGTTAATTAACCGTTGAAAGGTCGCCGGTGCATTTTTTAAGCCAAATGGCATCCTTATAAACTCATAATGCCCATAAGGCGTAGAAAAAGCAGTTTTAGATCTATCCTCCGGCCTTACCAAAATCTGGTGAAATCCCTTGGCCAAGTCAATGGTGGAAAAATACTGGGCTCTACCTAATTTGTCAAGAATATTCTCTATGTTGGGTATCGGAAATTTATCGTCTACTGTTACTTCATTTAATTTGCGGTAGTCCACCACTATTCGAAACTTCTTTTCCCCAGAAAAATCAACCTTCTTTGGCACTATCCACAATGGACTATTAAATGGCGAAGAGCTTTCAGCAATTATACCTTGTCGTAACATATCGTCGATCTGATTGCAAATTTCTTTCTCATAAATATGTGGGTAACGATATATCCTAGTATAAATAGGTTTATCAACAATAGTCTTTATTTCGTGTTGCACAACATCTGTATATCCTAATATCTGGCCTTCCGTATATATCAAATCACTGAAAGAGTTTAAACATTTTTCTAACGCCAATGCCTCTTGTTCGTTCAGGTTTGAAAAAAGATGCCGCATAACCTTCTCGTCGATGACCAATGAATCCAATTGATATATCTCCTCCGATCTATAAGGACAAAATCTATAAAATGGAATCGTTCTCCCATTGATAGTCATTGTATCAGCCTCCATATCTATCTTCGCCCCTAAGGGCCGTAAAATATTTTGCCCAAGAATAGCATCGAAATACTTATCACGGAAACTAGCCAATTTCCATGACATCGTGGCATCCTCCCCAAACTCCGCAGGCAGCTCAGTTATTATCTCGTGTAAAATGTCTGTTTTATTATTCAGTGATGAAAAGTAAACTTTATCCTTGAGGACCTTTCTCTCATAATCTAATAATTTATTTTCATCCAACAATGAGGTCGTGGATCCAGTATCAACCAGAGCCTTAATCCTCTGATTGCCTATTGTGAGACATATTATTGGAAGTGCCTTTTTGAGGCAGTTAAATGAAAATTCACATCTTCCTCCTCAACAGGACAATGAACTACTGCCTCGATGTGATCAATTTCCATTTCCCCGCGATGTGATTGCCCAGATCCGCCTCGATTACTATTATAAGATTGAGAATTATGCTGAGTGTATAGATTTCTTGTTTGGCTACTGAAATTTGGACGAGATTGACTATTTGAATAATTTTGAGAATTGACTTTTGTATTTGGGTTTTGGTTGTTATTATTATATCCTGAACTTGAATTTCTAAAATTATTACCACGGTTCTGACTACTGTTTTGGGATGTATATTGATCATTACGATGCATCTGATTTGCATGTTTAAAGTTTTGGTTATTATTATATGTTTTCTGTATATTATTTCTAATGAGGCCCTGATGTTCAAGTAAATTGTAAGCATCTCTTAATTTTGATACATTTCTGTTGATAACAACCGAAGCCAAATTTACATCGATATTATTTATAAATGTTCTTAAAATTATTTTCTCTGCATTTGCAGGGCTAAATTCTACAGGTTTCTCATAATCGTACTCATATTTTTCGTTTATTTTACAAAGAATTGATAATAAATGAGAATAATAATTTATAATACCATAGTTCTTTGCTCCAAATGCCTCCTGGTATAGCTGGTGGTACGATTGTTTCACTCCAAAATTTTCTATAAGCGCTCTTTTCGTCTCACTCCAAGCTGGATTAGGCCCCAATGTTCTCAAAACATGGAGAGCCTCTCCTTGTAATTTGTTTAAAATTATTCTCTTGTATATGTACTCACTTGCTCCAAGGTCTGACTGAACCAATTCAAGTACTGTATCAACCTCTCTTAGAAATGAAGTCAGAGCGAAAGAGTCGTCACCTCTAAATTCATGTATTCTTTGTGCATCTTTCAGCACATCATTTATTGAGAGAGCGAGTGCAGACTGCATGTTGTCAGTTCAGTTCTCTTTTATTTTTTTTTTTTTTGTATGATAAGCAGTCAATATGAAGAACAGATTTAGATTGATAATAATGTTCTATGTCGATAACACAGTTCTATATTAATTCTCAACACAGCAGTTGTAGTTTTGTAGCCTTTAATTTTACACTTTACTGGTTCCTTCGATTTTGATCAAAAACAGTATTATCGGCAACAAAATTTCTTTTACATGATTACGTCACTAAAAAATTCTATTTTTGTTCTTTTTGTATACTAAAATTGTTTAACCCAAAATGGAACAATTTAAAACACTTTTGTTCATTAGCGATAAAAACTTAAGTTTCTTTTTTTTTTTTTTTTTTTGAAATAGAAGGTTCGCTGTTTCGACTGCGCCAGTAACAACTATTGGGGTTACACAACAAATTAAAACACAGTAGTTTAACAGTTTTATCAATTTTTATTAGAATAAATATTTGTCTCGGTTAAGTACTTATTTGTTCAAAAGTCTATGCTTAACTGACTTCAAAAGTTGAAGAACATTGACTTAAAATCTAATAAGAAGTCACTTATGTTGGAAATGAACCGTTAATTCAAATATTTGAAATGAGAGTGATACATATAATAAGAATGAGAGCAGTAAAAGATATAACAAAATAAAAACAGCTTAAAAATAAGAATGAGAAGTCGGTTGGAAAGAATTAATTGAATGAATAATATATGTGAGAGAGAGAAAAAAGATATAGGCATGTAATATATGACCATATATGGTAATGATGGTATACTATCATTACTCACGCATCAAAATACAACGGCTGCGTTGGCTAGGTCATGTTGTCAGAATGGAAAAAGAAGCTCCAGCAAAGAAGTCTTTTGAAAGCAAACACGGTGGTACTCGCAAACCGGGAAGACCAAAAGCCCGTTAGAAAGATCAAGTTTTGGGAGGCTCCTCGAAACTTGGTGTCAGAGATTTTAGAATGAGCGCAAAAGATCGAGGCGATTGGAACGCTATTTTACGTTCGGCTAGTGGAACAAATAATCTGTCATAGCCAATTAAAGTGAGTAAAGTAAGTATGGTCCAAATCGGTCAATAACCTGATATGGCAGTCAAATAAACAGATCCCCAAGTATACTTCATGGGCCCGTATGGGGCGCAATTATTGATCAATTTGGCTATGTAAGATTCGGCCATGTCGAACTTAACATGCTTTTACTTGTTAAAATGTAATCTAACCCAAAGCGGTTTAGTTCTATTGTCATGGATTTTATTGATGAAATTTCATATATTCATTATTTACAGCATTTTTATTGAAATTTATAATCCAATATATACAGGAAATTTTATTTTGATATTTCCCTCGCTAATTTTTAATTGTTTTTTATTTGTTTTTTAATCTTTTCTAACCAAAAGACTGACTTGTGACAAAATTTGGCTCTTGCCCATTTCGTCTGTCACTCTCTAGCTCAGAGGGTCGCGTGTGTTGTCATGCCATGTGATGGTTTTAATTAATTCACACCTCACGTTTTTGGGTATGCCCACCCATTCTACCATCTGATTAATTCAATTTTCACTTTTTGGCTATAAAACGCATGTTCTAAATGGACGTCTTACATGACGTCTACTTGGCACTTGTCTAAACGCAAGAAGTGCAAAAGTACTTTTAATTTTCATTTTGCATTGTCTACTAAAACTAAAATTAAATTAAAACAAGTAAAGGCGTGCTAAGTTCGGCCGGGCCGAATCTTATATACCCTCCACCATGGATCGCATTTTTCGAGTTTGTTTCCCGGCATCTCTTTTTAGGCAAAAAAGGATAAAAGAAGAAAATTGCTCTGCTATTAGAGCGATATCAAGATATGGTCTAGTTTGGACCACAATTAAATTATATATAGGAGACCTGTGTAAAATGTCAGCCAATTCGAATAAGAATTGCGCTCTTTGGGGGCCCAAGAAGTAAAATAGGGAGATCCATTTATATGGGAGCTGTATCAGGCTATAGACCGATTCAGACCATAATAAACACGTATGTTGATGGTCATGAGAGGATCCGTCATAGAAAATTTCAAGCAAATCGTATTATAATTGCGACCTCTAGAGGCTCAAGAAATCAAGATCCCAGATCTATTTATATGGCAGCTATATCAGGTTATGAACCGATTTGAACCCTAGTTGGCACAGTTGTTGAAAGTCATAATAAAATACGACATGCAAAATTTCAGCCTAATCGGATAAGAATTGCGCCCTCTAGAGACTCAAGAAGTGAAGACCCCAGATCGGTTTATATGACAGCTATATCAGGTTATGGATCGATTTTAACCATACCTGACACAGTTGTTGAATATCATAACAAAACACGTCGTGAAAAATTTCATTGCAATCGGATAAGAATTGCGCCCTCTAGAGGCTCAAGAAGTCAAGACCCAAGATCGGTTTATGTGACAGCTATATCAAAACATGAACCAGTATGGCCCATTTACCATCCCAACCGACCTACACGACAAACGGCTAGCTTTACTCCTTTGAAAGTTAGCGTGCTTTCGACAGACAAACGGACGGACGGACAGACGGACGGACAGACGGACGGACATTGCTAGATGGACTTAAAATGACATGACAATCAAGAATACATATGGGGTCTTAGACGCATATTTCGTGGTGTTACAAACAGAAGGACGAAATTAGTATACCCCCATCCTATGGTAGAGGGTATAACAAGTACAGCATTTGGCAAATAGTCTTTAACAAAAACACTAAACGTACTAATTTTTTATGAACATGATTAAGGGCATGCATGAAGATGTGATTTACAAACATATCACTGATATTTTTTTGCTCATACACAAAAACATTTTGACAAGTTGATATCACCGTGGGTATTTTGTCTTTTCGTTTCCAACACATTGACATATTCATACACACATGCAACAATCTTGCAGGCAATTTTGTACAGTGGGAATTTTTGGGACCATTTATGGACATTCTCATCTTTAGGCCCTTGGAGACTTTAAAGTCAATTCCCTTCAAAATTATTATTCTAGATGTCACAAACGGAATGTTCAATTTAGTATACTTCCCAGCTTAGATGGTGTGCGCATACAAATCAGCATCACATGAGTTTTGATTGAAATAATTTCCAAATGCATTTGCTGGCACGTGTTGCAATTGGCTTAAAGAACTTCTTTGACTTTTGTGCCAACCAACCAACCAGCCAGCCAGCCAGTCAGCAATTGTTAATAAAGTTAGCCTCTAGTTTAGTAGAACAACATGGAAACAACAAAGAAAAACACTGTCAACCTGGTTGGCGTATGTATTGATATTAAGGATTTAATCAAAGGACATCATAACAAGGACGCATGGCAATGTGTAAACATTTGCCCAGTTTGCTCATTTCAATTTCTTGGGTGCTTCGGTTGACAAATTTTCATATTAAATTTTCGTTTTTGTTTTCTTTTTTGGATGCTCTTCTCATAGCCGGTAAGTTGTTGTTGTTGTTGTTGTTGTTCTTATTGTGCTGGCTGGTGTGAGTTCTGTTCTGTGCCAATGCGTTGTTGAGGTTTGGGAAATTGATCCTTTATTTTTGGATTAATTTTACCACCCTCATTTGAGTCGTTTGCCTGCGTAGGGCTTAAATGCGTTGCCATGTTTACGTTTCCTCTTTCAATGTGAAGTTACAACGGCATCAGCAGCGGCAACAAAACACCCACAGCCTTATCATGAGGAACATCAACAGAATGAGTCCTTGTTGCTTTGCACATATTTCCAGTGACATTAAGGCGCATATTCTCCCATACACATACGGACATGGCAGTGAATGAGTTTTATTAAGTTGCAATTTTTTGGCTTTCCATGGCCATGGCCTTTCGAGTTCATAAAACCTGAAATGTCACAGCAACGCGACGGGTACTAACTCATTGAATGAAGGAAGTTAGAGTATGATGTGATGAATGGATGGATGGATGCATGGCTTAGCGTTGCTATTTTGTGGGTGTTTATTGGTCTTAAAAAAATGTTTAGACCCTTTTAAGAAGTGTGAGATGGTTTTTATTGATATTCTCGCATTGAATTGTAATTTGCAAGTCAATTAAATGGGGGTTTGAGGAATATCAAAAATGTTAAGCTGCAATGGGGGAAATGGATTCAAATGTTTGGATACTGATAATGACAAGGAAATCATATGAAATATTCGCTAGACTTTTAATGGGTTTTGATAAATTTGAAAAAAAAATTCTTAATATTATTTTTATACCCACCACCGAAGGAAGGGGGTATATCCATTTTGTCATTCCGTTTGCAACACATTGAAATATCCATTTCCGATCCTATAAAGTTCTTGATCAGTGTAAAAATCTAAGACGATCTAGACATGTCCGTCCGTCTGCAGTTGAAATCACGCTACAGTCTTTAAAAATAGAGATATTGAGCTTAAACTTTGCACAGATTCTTTTTTTGTCCATAGGCAGGTGAAATGGGCTACTTCGGACTATGTCTTGATATAGCCCCCATATAGACCGATCCACCGATTTAGGGTCTTAGGCCCATAAAAGTCACAGTTACTATCCGACTATGCTGAAATTTGAGACAGTGAGTTGTGTTAGGCTCTTCGACATCCTTTGGCCCCGATCGGTCCAGATTTAGATATAGCTGTCTTATAGACCGATCCGCCGATTTAGGCCCATAAAAGCCTCATATATTATCCGATTTTGCTAAAATTTGGGACAGTCAGTTGTGCTAGGCCCTTCGACATATTTCTTCAATTTACCACAGATCGGTCCAGATTCGGATATAGCTGCCATATAGAAAGATCCGCCGATTTAAAGTTTTGGGCCAATAAAAGGGGCATTTATTGTTCGATATCGCCGAAGTTTGGGACAGTGAGTGACATTAAGCCCCACGACATACTTTTGCAATACGGCATAGATCGGTTCAGATTTGGGTATAGCTGCCATATAGATCGATCTCTCGATTTAAGGTGTTGGACCCATAAAAGGCGCATTTGTTGTCCGATGTCGCCGAAATTTAGGACAGTGAGAGACGTTAAGCCCCTCGACATACTTCTTCAATATGGCACAGATCCGTCCAGATTTGGATATAGCTGCCATATCGACCGATCTCTCGACTTAAAATTTGAGCCCATAAAATGCGCATTTATTGTCCGATGTCGCCGAAATTTGGAAAAATGAGTTGTGTTAGACCCTTCGACGTCTCTCCTTAATTTGGCTCAGATCGGTTCAGATTTGGATATAGCTGTCATATAGACCGATCTCTCGATTTAAAGTTTTGGGCCCATAAAAGGGGCATTTATTGTCCGATATGGCCGAAATTTGGGACAGTGAGTGACATTAAGCTCCACGACATACTTCTGCAATACGGCATAGATCGGTTCAGATTTGGATATAGCTGCCTTATAGACCGATCTCTCGATTTAAGGTGTTGGACCCATAAAAGGCGCATTTGTTGTCCGATGTCGCCGAAATTTGGGACAGTGAGAGACGTTAAGCCCCTCGACATACTTCTGCAATATGGCACAGATCCGTCCATATTCGAATATAGCTGCCATATAGACCGATCTCTCGATTTAAGATTTTGGGCCCATAAAAAAAAATGTTTAATTCCAAAGGTTTTTTATAAAAGGCACTGGCCATTAAGGATTCCAAGCATCGGTAAAATGCAAATGCAAGTTTGCCCATGAAACTTCCATTAAGAAACTGGGGCAAACTTCTCACATATCAATGAGTGCTGTCCGATTCAATTTTAAGCGTTAAATATATCCTTGGTCTGCTTGTTCAAGCCTTATGTTTGGGAAAGAGTACAGATAAAAATTTGGAGGCCACAGTGGCGCTGAGGTTAGCATGTCCCCCTATGACGCCGAAAGCCTGGGTTCAAATCCCGTAGTGAACATCAACACAATTTTCAGCGGTGGTTATCCCCTTACTAATGCTGGCTACATCTGTAAGGTATACTGTCGTATTAAAACTTCTCTACCAAGTGGTGTCGCTATGCGGCACACCGTTCGGACTCGGCATAAAAAAAGAGGCCCCATATCATTCAGCATTAAGGTTAATGGGACTGCTCTCATTGATATAAGAGAAGAATCCCCTGTTCCATAATGGAATGATAATGTGTAATCTAGTAGTAATTTAGTAGTATGGGTACAGATCCGACTGATGTAAGAGAATTTGTATTTTATATTATTGTGGTTAGCCCCTCTTTACCGGGGTAAATCTGGAAGCAAATTGTCTCGGTCTCCGAGTAGCCACAAATCGAAAGCCAAAACAGATTTCTTGTATCATGTCATCTGTAGTACAACGTGTCACCTTCCGCATTTGTTGTGATTTATGGCACTTTCTATAAGTAATTTCGCCCATGTAATTTTCTAAGCCAACTGCCAGTGAGTAAACTACACCGATTTGCGCTGCACTGATTTGTGGATTTGCAAATCATAAGGCCTAATACATTTGCAGGGCTCTTCGACATTAGTTGTGTTCGCGTACTCAAAAATTTGTGCGAATTTTCAGAAATTATTACCGAAAGTCGTTTGCGTACATTTTGAGTGTTTGGTAACGGAGGGCTTGCAAATTTCTTCTGGAGACTTTTTCCCAGCAAAAATTCGCAGCATCGAACAGCTGATTTATGAAAACCAGATGTTTAATTCAAACAAATAGCGAAAGAGAGTAAAGTCTGTGCTTACTCTCCTGCCAATTTTTATTGGCCATTTTCAACTGGAAAAGTACGCGAACAGGGGGAGTCCATTTTCCTATTGATTCATGTCTGTTGAGTATTCAATATTTTCTACAAAAACGGGCGACTGGCCCTGCGCACGTAGTGCTAAATAGTGTTAAAGATAGCTACCCCAGTGGCGTTACGCTAGGGTCAGTGTCCACAAGTGAGATGATGGAGGGACAAAAATTCAAGTGGATTATACCAAGTTTAAGACAATAATAATCGTTACTTGATATACATCATCCATCATATCCATGTCTAAATTTATAGCTTAGCTAACTATTTTAGACTCCAAACTAAACTATTTCTGGAAAATCGACATTTTAACCCCATTGCAAGTCGTATGATCATGTGTCAACCAATAAATTGGAAATTTAAAATATATAGTCCAACTAAATTTGGCCATATATCTATGTTGTTAGCATCTATCGTTATGTACTTCTAGTACTCGAGCGATCGATTAATGCACGTTTGTATGTTTGTAAACAAATGAGCAAATTCAAAACATTTTGAATATATATATATGGATACATATTGTTGTTTCTTAATATATCTGCGTACGTATGTTTAGAAATCGTGAATTCTATATATTTGCTTATAATGCTGTTTTTTCATTTCTTTTATTTCTTTCTAAATGATGAAAATCTGAAAACAAGAAAAAAAAGAAGGAACAAATCTTTTAAAGACCATACGGCCGGACATTTATGGTAAGAAAAATTTCGAACAAACACACATTTGTAGCACACACACAACGTTCGCTTTGTTTTAAAAATATGCGCCAAAATTCAAACGTGAAAAACCAACGAACAACAACAACATCATCCCCAACATCATTATTAACAACCTCAACCACATCATCGTCATTGTTGTTGGCTGATGCCAAAGCCGAAACGAGAGAGAGCTAGCGAGAGTATTATGAAATGTTTTGTGTGTGAGATAATAATCGAAGCATGGTGTATGGGGGCCAATGCGTGAGTGTATGAGTGACACTCAAACAAAAATATTAGACGGCTATAAATACCCGGTGTTGCAGACGAGAGGTGCGTGGACGAGCATTGGGGATTCCGCAGTCGCACCCCATTCGCTGTGTGTGTGATTGTTCGAGTGTTATGTGTGTGTATGCTGTTTGTCGATATTCTCCACCAGAAATTGAAGATGATTCCAATACACATTCGCATACAAACAGACGTACAGGCGTTAGGCGATATATTTTTTTGAAAATCATTCCTATTCAAAAATTCATTCTACTTGGGTTGTTTTCAGTTTTTTTGGGGGGTACATATATAGCGGTCAAACGGTAAGTCAGTCAGTCAGTGAGTGGTGATGTGGCTGGGCCCCCTAACTTGGCCATTGTTGTAAGGATGAAGATCATAGAATGTCACCAAGTGCTGCCTCGACATCTATATAATCTTGTGGCATTATAATTGAAAATTCCTAGTAATTGTTTGTTTTTTTTTTTGGTTTTATTGAAGAATAAAGGTGCACTTGTTGCTTAATCATTTCATAGTTTATTAAACAACATTCCTTAAAGACATCATCATCCCATTTGGAAATAAATTTGTCATATGTTGTTTTTTTATTTACTTGGCAAATTTCTGTATCATCCTCCTCATTGACCATAGCGGCGTGATGAGTTAATGTCCATCTGTTGTCGTCATCGGCATCCCAACATCAACAACAAGGAAAAGACAGACAGACAGTCAAATGAACGGACAGACAATAAAACCATCACATTATACAAATTCAAGTTCACTTGAACAGCACTTGCCAATTTTTTTGCCTTCTTTCTTTCTTTTTTGCATAAATTGTCTTTTGTTTTTGTGGGTCTAGCCTTTGTTGTTATTGTTGTTAGGGGTAAATTGTCGCTCTCTTCCCGTTTAAACACATTTAATGAATGTTTTGCCCACTAGGTACCAAAGTCTCATTCTTTTCTACTTTTAACCAAACATCTGTATTAACTTGCACAGTGGGCGATTTTTCGATAGAAATGTTGGAATTGATCAAAATATGCAAAAAAAAAATATATATATATAGGTAAAAAGAGGCCACCGTAGCGCAGAGGTTAGCATGTTCACCTATGACGCTAAATGCCTAGGTTCGAATCCTGGCGAGAGCATCAGAAAAATCCTTTTTATAGCCGAGTCCGAACGGCGTGCCACAGTGCGACACCTCTTTGGAGAGAATTTTTACATGGCATAGTACCTCACAAATGTTGCCAGCATTAGGAGGGGAAAACCACCGCTAAACATTTTTTTCCGATGGTCTTGCCAGGATTCGAACCCAGGCGTCTACCAATGTGTCAATTGAAGCGGTCTTATCTGTATAGACATGAGTTTTAACATAGCCCAACAAAAAATGGTCCAAAGGCGTTAAATCGCCCGATCTACGCGTCCAATTGACCGGTCCCGAACATGAAATAAAATGTTGACCGAACTCGCCTCTGCATAAGTCCATTGTTATGCGTGCTTTGTGGCATGTGGCACTATCTTGTTGAAACCACATGTCATGCAAGTCAAGCTCTTGCATTTTGGGGGAAAAAGTTTGATATCATCTCACTTCATCTTTGAAGAAGTACGGTCCAATGGTGCCACCAGCCTATAAACCGCACCAAACTATGGCTTTTTCTGAATGCATTGGTAGCTCTTAAAATGCTTGCGGCTGATCTGCACTCCAAAACCGACAATCCTGCTTATTTAAGTACCCATTGAGACAAAAATTAGAAAAAAATTCGCAAAAATTAGCACGCGATGAACTTTTTTAACGGATACCACACATTTTGATTATAAAATTCAATAATTTGCAGGGATTGTTCGTTTCTAAGAAGATTCATGTTTAAATTATAGACCAAACTGAGGATTTTTTCACAGTGAAACAAAACACAAAAGGTGAGTGGGCTGTTTAAAGGATTGTAGCTACCCTCCACCAGGATCGCATTTTTCGACTTCTATAAAGCGGCATCTCTTTTAAGGCAAACAAAGAATATTGAATAAGAACTGTTATGCTATTGGAGCTATATTAAGTTGTAGTCCGATTCGGACTATAAATGAATGCTGAACATTGTAGAAGTCATTGTGTAATAATTCAGTTCATTCAGATAAGAATTGCGCCTTCGATGGGCTCAAGTAGCAAAATCGGGAGATAGGTTTATATGGGAGCTGTATCAAGCTATTGATCGATCCAGCCCATGTTAGACACGTATGTTGAACGTCATGAGAGAAGCCATTGTACAAAATTTGTGCCAAATCGGATGACAATTGCGCCCTTTAGAAGCTCAAGAAGTCCAGATCCCAGATCGGTTTATATGACAGATATACCAGATTATGAACCGATTTAAATCATACTTAACACAGTTGTTGGAAGTCATAACAAAACACCTCATGCAAAAATCCAGTCAAATCTGATGGGAATTGCGCGCTCTATTGACTCAAGAAGTCAAGATCCAAGATCGGTTTATATGGCAGCTATATCAGATTATGAACCGATTTGAATCATGCTTTACACAGTTGTTGGAAGTGATCCCAGAACACTTCATGCAAAATTATAGTCAAATCGGATGAGAATTGCGCCCTCTAGAGGCTCGAGAAGGCAAGACCGAAGATCGGTTTAACCGGCAGCTATATCAAAACATGAACCGATTTGGCCCATTTACAATCCCAACCGACCTACACTAATAACAAGTATTTGTACAAAATTTCAAGCGGCTAGCTTTATTCCTTCGAAAGTTAGCGTGCTTTCGACAGACAGACGGACGGACGGAAGGACAGACGGATGGACGGAAGGACAGACGGGTGGACGGAAGGACAGACGGACGGACGGAAGGACAGACGGACGGCCGGACATGGCTATATCGACTTAAAATGATATGACGATCAAGAATACATATAATTTTAGGGGTCTCAGGCGCATATTTCGAGGTGTAACAAACAGAAAGACGAAATTAGTATACCCCCATCCTATGGTGAAGGGTATAAAAATCTCCCTTTATATGCTGCTATATTCGGTTCACATACAGTTCAACTTTTAATAAGATAGCTATAACATAAGGATCGTCGAAAACCCATTATGTGATCTCAGACGCATATTTCGAGGTGTTACAAACAGAAAGACGAAATTATTTAGTATACCCCCATCCTATGGTGGAGGGTATACAAATCTCCCTTTATATGCTGTTATATTCGGTTCACAGTTCAGTTCAGCTTTTAATAAGGCCATCTTAAGCCAACTCCCTATGATCGCTATAACATAAGGATCGCCGAAAATCCAAATGGCGGTTATACCAAATGTTGGCCCATTCGAACATAAGGCCCGTTTGTCATATCCTAAAATATTTCCTGAATCACATCTGATTTACACATTCAATCACTTGTTTCTGTAATGATCTTAATTACTAGCAATGATGGCTAATAGTTTAAGCCTCTTAAGAATTTCGTTTGTACCCTTACAAACCATCCCTCCTCCCCCAACCCAACCCTTTGCAACTACAATTCCCTTCATTACATTCCAATTGTGTTTTCTAGTTTAGGATTTGCTTTATGAAAACAGGCAGATAAATCGATCGCCTTATATGGTCATGTTTTACTACAGCGAAGAGAACGAGAGAGAGAGAGAGAAGAAAGCAAACATAAATGGCCATGTTATTTATACAACAATCAAAAAGTAACAATAGCTACAACAACAACAACATCAGCAAAAAAATAATTCAGAACATGGGGCACATGGGGCGGCTAAGTGATTCATAAAGAATTTTTATTTTCATTTCTCCCTCCCAAACAGCAACAGCTGAATGCCGCCAAAACGTTGAAAGTGAGGCAAAATGTTGAAACTACAACACAACAAGCGGAGGATCTTTTTATAGCCACAATTTTATAGATGATGGAGAATAGCTGTGTAATTCTTATAAATTCATCTGCAAAGACTGACAAGTAGAAATAAAAAGGAATTTTCTTTATCTTCATCTCAGTATTGGGCGAGTGAGTAGGTGACGTCTTGGTAAAGATTGGCCATAATGTTCACATGCTGTGGTGTTTTAGTGGCCTCTGTGGTCGGATGTGCTTCTTAACAACAATTTGGGCAATATGCTGATATTGAAATTAGTTGCATGGCAAACGGCGACAAGTGTTGAGGCATTAGATAAAATTTTACACACACACTTCACATAGAACATGTGTGGATGTTCTTCTCAGCTGTAAATTTTTACTATGAGTTTTATTTTCAAAGAAATATTTTCAAGATATTTCATTTGAAATGCATATTGGGTTTTTTTTTTAATTACAAATATAAAAATGGCCAATGTTGAGAGTGTTTGACATAAAATGGAAGTGAAGTAAAAAAAAGTGCCAGCAAATTAGTGTATTTTCAACATGAAAGAGTTTGTGATTTGCTTGAGGAAAATTTGTTTCATAACACCATGCATTTATGCGGAATGGAAAACTCTTTGAAATGACAAAGAGTATCCAAGCAAAACTGGTCATAAAATCGAAAAAGAAAAATAATCTGACCAAATTGGACACATTTTGAAATAGAACAAGTTAGCCGTAAAAAAGCTAAATGTATCAACCTAAGCGGTTCAAGAAATCAAGTCCGAGTCTCCATTTAGAATGAATGTGAAAACTGCATTGCAGTCTTACTCATATAAAGATTTAATAAAAAATTTAACACATCCAATTATTGACCTTTAAAGAAAAAATTATATACATATTCTAATGCGTCTTTGAAGTGTATGGAACTCTAATGGGGAAATGGGTTTTTAAATGGTTATATATGTAGATGTAAACAAGTAAAAGCGTGCTAAGTTCGGCCGGGCCGAATCTTTTATACCCTCCACAATGGATCGCATTTGTCGAGCCTTTGCCACGATATATATTTTTAGGCAAACAAAGGATATCGGGCTATAGACCGATTCAGACCATAATAAACACGTATGTTGATGGTCATGAGGGGATCCGTCGTTCAAAATTTCAGGTAAATCGGATAATAATAGAGGCTCAAGAAGTCAAGATCCCAGATCGGTTTATATGGCAGCTATATCAGGTTATGAACCGATTTGAACCATACCTGACACAGTTGTTGGAAGTTATAACAAAGGACCCCATGCAAAATTTCAGCTAAATCGGATAATAATTGCGCCCTCTAGTGGCTCAAGAAGTCAAGACCCCAGATCGGTTTATATAACAGCTATATCAGGTAATGGACCAATTTGAACCATACTTGGCACAGCTGTTGGATATCATAACAAAACAAGTCTTGCAAAATTTCATTCCAATCGGATTAGAATTGCGCCCTCTAGAGGCTCAAGAAGTCAAGACCCAAGATCGGTTTATACGGCAGCTATATCAAAACATTTACCGATATGGCCCATTCACAATACCAACCGACCTTCACTAATAAGAAATATTTGTGCAATATTTCAAGCCGCTAGCTTTACACCTTCGGAAGTTGGCGTGCTTTCGGCAGACAGACGGACGGACGGACGGACGGACCGATGGACTGACGGACAGACGGACGGATATGTCTAGCTCGACATAAAATGTCACGACGATCTAGAATATATATACTTTATGGGGTCTTAGACGAATATTTCGAGTAGTTACAAACAGAATGACGAAATTAGTATACCCCCCATTCTATGGTGGAGAGTATAAAAATATACCATTCGAGAACATAGATAACTCTTTGAAATTTGACAAGTAAAAAGGCATTAAGTTCGGCCTGTCCGAACTTTGGATACCCACCACCTCGGGTATATATGTAAACTTCATTTCGTCACAATCCGATGAAACTTTTACAATATAAACCGATCTGAGCCATATTATGGTCGAATATCGTGAGGCTTAGAAAAACTCACTGTTTAAAATTGCAGCGCAATAGGGTAATAAATGAAACTTTTGTGGGCTTCAGTCCCCTTGTCGGCATATCGGTCTATATGGCAGATATATATAAATACAGTCCGATCTCAACCATATTTGGGTCAGATGTCGGGAAGTTTACGATAACCCTTTGTTGCAAATTTCAGCGAAATCCGGTAATAACTAAAACTTTTATGGCCTTCAGACCCTTTATCGGGAGATCGGTCTATATGGCAGCTTTATCTAAATATGGACCGATCTAATCCATATTTAGGTCAGATATTGACCCACTGTTGGAAATTTCAGCGAAATCGGTTAAAAATAAAGCTTTTATATGCTTCAGACCCTTTATCGGGAGATCGGTCTATATGGTAGCTGTATCTAAATATAGTCCCATTTGTGCTACGATTTTCAAATTTCTTTTTTATACCCTCCACCATACTCGAAATATTCTTCTGAGACCCCATAAAGTATATATATTCTTGATCGTAGTGACATTTTATGTCTATCTAGCCATGTCCGTCCGTCCGTCAGTCCGTCCGTCCGCCTGTCTGTCGAAAACACGCTAACTTCCGAAGGAGTAATGCTAGCCGCTTGAAATTTTACACAAATACTTCTTATTAGTGTAGGTCGGTTGGTATTGTACAATAAATTGGTGATATCGGTCCATAACCTGATATAGCTCCCATATAAACCGATCTTGAGTCTTGACTTCTTGAGCCTCTAGAGTGCGCAATTCTTATCCGATTGGTATTAAATTTTGCACGACGTGTTTTGTTATGGTATCCAACAACTGTGCCAAGCATGATTCTAATCGGTTCATAACCTGATATAGCTGCCATATAAACCGATCTGGGATCTTGACTACTTGAGTCTCTAGAGGTCGCAATTATTACCCGATTTGCCTGAAATTTTGTACGACGGATCCTCTCATGACCGTCAACATACGTGTTTATTATGGTCTGAATAGGTCGAAAGCCCGATACAGCTCCCATATAAATCGATCTCTCTATTTTACTTCTTGAGCCCCCAAAGGGCGCAATTCTTATTCGAATTGACTGACATCTTACACAGGTCTACAACATACAGTTTAATTGTGGTCCAAACCGGACCATATCCGATATGGCTGAAATTTTGGGTAACGACTTCTTCCATGACGTAAATATACGTGCCAAATATGTTCTGAATCGATGTATAACCTGATATAGCTCCCATATAAACCGATCTCCCGATTTGACTTGTTGAGCCTCTATAGGTGACAATTCTTATCCGATTTGCATAAGAAGTCATTATGCAAATATGCTCTCCAACATCCAAACCAAATATTTTCCTAACCGGTCCATAAGCTGATATAGCTCAAATAGAATGGCGGTTGTCATAGTATGTTTGCCTATAAAGAGATACTGGGCAAAGAACTTGACAAACGCGATCCGTGGTGGAGCGTCATAAGATTCCGCCCGGCCAAACTTAGCACGATTTTAATTATTTTATTTTGATTTCCTTTTTTATACCCACCCATTTTATCACTCCGTATGCAACACATCGAAATATCCATTTCCGACCCTATAAAGTATTCTTGATCAGCGTAAAAAGACGATCTAGCCATGTCGGCCCGTCTGTCCATCCGTCTGTCTGTCGAAAGCACGCTATCTTTCGAAGGAGTGAAACTAGCCGCTAGAAATATTGCACAAATACTTTTTATTAGTGTATGTCGGTTGGGATTGCAAATGGACCAAATCGGTCCATGTTTTGATATATCTGCCATATAAACCGATATTAGGTCTTGAATTCTTGCGCCTCTAGAGGGCGCAATTCTCGTCCGATTTGATTGAAATTTTGCACGTGTCATTTCGGTATCACTTTTAACAACTGCGTTAAGTGTGGTTCAAATCGGTCCACGTTTTGATATAGCTGCCATATAAACCGATATTGGGTCTTGACTTCTTCCGCCTCTAGAGGGCGCAATTCTCATCCGATTTGACTGAAATTTTGGACGTGGCATTTCGGTATCACTTCCAACAACTTCCCTAAGTATGGTTCAAATCTGTTCATGTTTTCATAAAGCTGCCATATAAACCGATCTCGGGTCTTGACTTCTTGAGCCAATAGAGCGCGCAATTCTCATCCGATTTGGCTGAAATTTTGCACGTAGTGTTTTGGTATCACTTCCAACATCTGTGCTAAGTATGATTCAAATCGGTACATAACCTGATATAGCTGCCATATAAACCGATCTTGGATCTTGACTTCTTGAGCCTCTAGAGGGCGCAATTCTCATCCGATTTGGCTGAAATTTTGCATGAGGGGTTTTATTATGACTTCCAATAACTGTGCGAAGTATAGCGAAAATCGGTATATAACTTGATATAGCTGCCATATAAACCGATCTGGGATATTGACTTCTTGAGCCTCTAGAGGGCGCAATTGTCATCCGATTTGGCAGAAATTTTGAACAACGACTTCTCTCATGACCTTCAACATACGTGTCTAATATGGTCTGAATCGATCAATAGCTTGATACAGCTCCCACATAAACCTATCTCCCAATTTTGCTTCTTGAGCCCCTACAAGACGCAATTCTTATCCGAATGAACTGAAATATTACACAATGACATCTACAATGTTCAGCATTCATTTATGATCCAAATCGGACTATAACTTTATATAGCTCCAATAGCATAACAGTTCTTATTCAATATTCTTTGTTTGCCTAAAAAGAGATACCGCGCATAGAACTCGACAAATGCGATGCATGGGGGAGGGTATATAAGATTCGGTGCGGCCGCTTTTACTTGTTTTTTATATTTTGTACCACAAATAACCTCATTAAAATTTAATGACATCTAAACCACTTTTATAGTATACCTCGTATTCAAACGTCCATAGCAACACATTTTTATAACGAGTGTGAAAAAGTTGGGTATTATTTTAACAATCATTTCAACCGTCTTTTTTAATTGTTTACAACGCTGGACCATTGAATAGCTTAGACATTCTTGGCATGTTGGAAACAAGAAAAGAACCACCTTATTTTCATGATTTTTTAGAAATTTTGAACAAAAAAAGGGTTAAAAATAAAAAAGCAATTAAAAATTCAAAATCTTTGGGTTGAAAGCAATTTCTTCAAAACAAATGTCAAAAAATGTTTTTTCAAATTGTTCCGAAGGCCTTCCCATTAAATGCCGCCTTACACCACCGATTGTGGTTCACGGGGTTTTTATGTTTAAGCTGGTTCGAGAATCGTTGGGTCCAGCCCACTTTAATGCGGTGCTAAATAGAAAACAATGGCCGAATATTTACGTGAATATTTTCTTTAGAGCAAACACAAACTTTGGAAATTCAAAGTTTTTTGCAAATAAAAAAAACTCGCCACCAGAACAAATGATTTTCGATTTTTTAATGCAATTTGTTGTAATACAAAAGCTCTGAAGAAGAAGAAAAAAAACATCGCAAATCAATTTGATTACAAGCTTTCATCATTCTGCCTCTTTAGATGTGTTTGTATGTATGTACATACATGTGTATATACATACATACATACATACAGGCACAAATAATGATTTGTGTTTGACGTTTTTTTTTCTCGATATCCTTGGATTTTAAAATATTTTCGTTGTATATTTTCGCATACAACATGTTGACGCCGTTCTGCATAAATATCAATTGTATTGACAGTGAATTGAATGGGGGCCCCCTTCAATTCACACGGCATATGGTCAATTAGGGCTTCTCAAGTCTTGCAGTTTTCTCGAATACAATTGTTGAAAAAAATAATAAAAAAAAAATCAAGCAAAAACATCCATGTACCATGAAAATGTTTGCTACGATGGTGAATCCTTGCATACGCGTCAGAACGGAACGCATGGCAACACCAGTCAATGGGATACACTAGAGTGGGTAACACTGGTTTTTCGAATGCAGTATGTATGTGCTGGGCATGACGTGGCCTGGCACCTGCCTTGCCCATGTTGATGCAGCGCCGTTTGCCCATTGTTGGTTCCCGTAGCTGTTGTGGTTGTGTTCGGTCATCCGTGAAGGTGGCCACGTTGATTGTGAGTCCCATGTTAATGCAGATATGTGTGGCATAGCCCGTGAGGGCTGCCGTGTCCTGTTTGTGTTTGTGTATATCGTCCTGTTGTATGTTTGATGCATACTTTTGTATGCTGGCTTGAGGTCGGCTTAGAGCGATTCTTCTCATCCAGGTGAGCAGTCCGGAACTGTTTGGGGTTCAACTGGTAGAAGTCTTTTAAGGCTACGAAGTCTGACCGGAGACTTTAATCTGGTACCACGGGAGTCAGGAGCCCCTGCAACTTGGGTTCCAGCCTGACAATTTTGAGGCCCCAGTTGGGAGGTTCCAGCCTGACAATGGTGAGGCCCCAGTTGGGAGCAACATGGTGGTTGTGGTTTGTACCCAAATCGCGGGGTAGAACATAAGCTCGGCGTGGAGTTGCGTTTTCAACCGGGTGCTGTGACCCATAGATCGGAAGGAGTTTTAAATAGTGATCCGCTCCTAAACAAGGAGGTGAACACATCCAAATACGTGGGATCAAATTGATACTCATGGGTGGGTTACCACATTTGGGGGCGTTGGTAGTAGCATTGTATTCACCCTTGGGCCTCGCAGGTTTGGGCCGTGATGGCAGGCATCTGCGTTAAACAACGACATTCGTGTAGGTTCATTTCTTTGCTACCCCAAAAATGAGAAAAGTTTAATCCATTGTTAGGTATGCATATCGAAAAATGGTTTGATCATTTGCTAGTTTGATTTGATTATGTCCATAGTCTTTTCTATCTACCACTAGCTGAACCCGGCCCGCTTCGCTGAGCCTTCTTTAACTCTCTAATATCTTTTGATGGTGGGGACACTTCGCCCTGAATGCGGATATCAAATTCGTGCCGCTGAACGCGTTCGAATCCTGGCGAGAACATCAAACACAGCAGTGGTTATCCCCTCTTAATGTTGGTGTCATTTGCGAGGTACAATGCCATGCATGGTAATTTAAAAAATGTTCCCCATAGAGGTGTCGCACTGCTTGACGACGTTCGTACTCGGCTGTAAAAAAGGGTCCCTTAACATTGAGATTAAATTTGAATCGGAAAGCACTCATTGATGTGTGGAGGTTTGTCCCTGCTAAGTTCCTGGGGTTTTTAAAAATCAGGGTAATGAGAATTGATTTTTAGGGGAGGGATGGCGCTTCAGACATTTCGACTCAAATATGGATATCAAATTCGTGCTAGACTTCCAAATACCTTTAATTTAAGCCCCACATTGCCATGGCCGGTAAATATGAACCGCTTGAACGGTGTTTTGGGGCTGGGGCCTCCATCGGCACTTTGCACTGACAATAGATATCAAATTCGTTCGTTATTCGCAACGTAAATTAAGTTCAGTTTAGGGGGTGCTTTAGGGCGTATCCCACAACAATTGACTCCAAAGTTGGATATCAAACTCGTTTTCTACTCCCATATTGTCATAATAGGTCAAATAATCGATTTGATTATTTGACCTATTATCGAAACCTCACCTTGACTTGAACGCAAATTTTAATGTCATATTCGTAATCTACTCCCAAATACCTTTTATTTGAGTCCCATATAGCCATGGTCGGCTAATATACCCATTTGGGGGTATTTGGGGGTGGGCGACCTTCCATTACTTGGACCTAATGTTTTATGCCATATTTGTAATCTACCACCTAATACTTTTCATTTGAGTCCCACATTGACATGAACTTCGAATATATCTGTTTAGAGGAGTTTTGGGGTTGGGGACGGTGCCCGCTGGGTACTTGGACCCAAATTTTATAACCATATTCGTTTTTTGGTCCCCAATATCTTTCATTTGATACCGTTATTGTGCCCATCGGACCACTTTCGTATATAGGTGGCCTTTTCGGGTTAAGGGAGAGAATCCACCTTTAAGAAAATCGATTCACCCAAGTATCATATAGTCATAATAGAACGAATGGCTCTTTTTAGGGATGGCATGACCCCCTATACTTCGATCTGATTTTGTATGCCAGATTCGAAATCCACTCCCGATTACCTTTCATTTGAGGCCCATATTGAAATGAACGTCTAATATGTCTGTTTGGGGTTGTGGCGGCCCGATGGGTACTAAGACTCAAATTTTAATACCATATTCGTATTCTACTCTGCAATACCTTTCATTTCATATCTATATTGTCCCGATCGGTTCACTTTTGATTTTGGGTTGTGTTTTTGGCATAAGGGGGAGGGTCCGTCCCCTTTCCCATACCGAACAATTATATAGCCTAAGTTTCCTTCCAGACCAACCTACACAATATGAGAAAATTTCGAGAAAATCGGTTCTGCCGTTTTTCAGTCAACACGGAACAAACACACCGAGTCCCATATATCCGTGATTGGCGAATGTGCCCATTTTAGGCGTTCTAGTGGGGGTGGGGTGACCCCCTATAATTCGACATGAATTTAGTATGCCAGATTCGTAATCTACTCCTGCATACTTTTCATTTGATACTCATATTGTCCTTATCGGTCCACTTTTGATTTTGGGTGGTGTTTTTGGGGTAACGGTGGAGGGTCCTCCCCCTACCGTTGTCAATAAATTATAAAGCCTATTCCTACTTCTTGACCATATTCGTAATCTACTATCGAATACCTTTCATTTGAGTTCCATATTGTCATGTTCGTCAATTAAACCTATTTTAAGGGGTTTTGGGGCTGGGGCGGCCCCCAGGTACTTGGACCCAACTTTTATTATGAATTTCATACTCTACTCTTGAATACCTTTTATTTGAATCCCATATTGTCCCGATCGGTCCACTTTTATATTTGGGTAGTACTTTTGGGGTGAGGGGGAGGGTCCGCCCCCTCCCTATATCAAAAAATTATATATAGCCCATGTTTCCTTCCAGACCAACATACACAATCTGTGAAAATTTCCAGGTAATCGTGTCAGCCGTTTGAATCTATACGGAACAAACAAACAAACACAAATTGAATTTTATTGAGTTGCCCAAAAAGTAATTGCGGATTTTTTAAAAGAAAGTAAATGCATTTTTAATAAAACTTAGAATGAACTTTAATCAAATATACCTTTTTTACACTTTTTTTCTAAAGCAAGCTAAAAGTAACAGCTGATAACTGACAGAAGAAAGAATGCAATTACAGAGTCACAAGCTGTGAAAAAATTTGCCGCAATTACTTTTTGGACAACCGATATGTAAAAGATTTGGGTTAGGTTAAACGAAACTCTAATTTTTCAAATATCATTTTACCAACTAAATTGACCCCCTCTATTATACGACTATGCTATAGTCAAAACCTCGAGTACTTCTTTTTGATTTTTCAAATTATCCACAAATTGTTTAACTGTGCGAATTGGTTGGAGTGGAGTTTTTATGCCTTTGGTTTATATCATTCTGATGGCATTCGAACTTTTTTGCATTTCATTGTTTTCGAATCAATACCAAATTGAAGTTTTGACAATGAATGCAGTGATTGCGTGGTGGATGGATAGACACCCTTTTTGCCATATCGACAACGCGCTGAAATGTGGAAAGATGGTTAATATGTTCCCTAACAATTATGGGGGTATGGGATGATGTGTGACATGTTCGACAGTGAAAGGGTATAGGCACGTTGCAATGCATATTGCATAGCCACATTTGTATGGGTGTGTGTGTGTGTGTGCGTGCCTTTGGTACGTGGTTAATTTGGTATAGCATTCTTAAATGGTTTTTGAATTAAATAATTATTTGAAAATATTTGTAAATTATAGTGCAAATGTTGTCGAAGGGAACGTGTTTCACTTGAGAGCAGATTTGAATTGCAAAAGGATTTCAAGCTATCGCAGGGGGTGGATAATGGTCGCCTCACCTCACTCATCAGCGATATGCAAGCGGCAAATTATGTCAATTATCGATGCAAATTATCAGCATGAAGTTGAGAGCAGGCATTATTGAAGACGGTGGAGGGTAATACAAGTTGATATACTCAGAAGCATACCAATTGAAATATTTGGAAACTCTTCGAACGTGACTATAGTCTCCAGATGTATGACCAGAAATCTAGCCGCTTCAAGTGAAGGTGGATAAATTGTGGGTCTCATAACATAAATATGAGGAAGAAAATGGCACAAGGCACGCCACTGCTATGGGTAACCACCATAAACGACCTATTACGGATGCTGAATGAGATGGGATTTGAACCCGTCTGCTACACATACGATGTTAAAATACTTCTAAGAGGTAAGGTTCCGAATCAGCTATGCCGAAGGGCCGAAAAGGTCTTGCAGATGGCATACGACTGGGCTAGACCCAGATCTTAGCCCAGGAATCTAGCCGCTTCAAGTGGAGGTGGATGAATTGTGGGTTTCATGACATAAATATAAGGGAGAAATTGGTACAAGGCACGCCACTCCTATGGGTAACCACCATAAACGACCTATTACGGTCGTTATTATTCTTGCAGATGGCATACGACTGGGCTAGACATAGATCTAAGCCCAGGAATCTGGCTGCTTCAAGTGGAGGTGGATGAATTGTGGGTCTCATGACATAAATATAAGGGAGAAATTGGCACATTGTACGCCACTCCTATGGGTAACCACCATAAACGACCTATTACGGATGCTGAATGAGGTGGGATTTGAACCCGTCTGCTTCACAGACGATGTTACATTACTTCTAAGATGTCAGGATTCGAATCAGCTATGCAGAGGGGCCGAAAGGGACTTGCACATGGCATACGACTGAGCCAGACCCCGGGGTCCCAATGTTAATCTAGGGAAGACTGAAATTTTCCCGATTCACGAGAAAGACGAAGGTGAGCCAATTTAACGCACCACGTTTCCTCAATACAACGATTTCCATATCTGACAAGGTCAAATACTTAGGAGTGATCTTGGACAGGAAATTGATTTTGAAGGGTCACATTCAAGAGCGTACTGAGAAAGCTCACAGATATGGACAATATATAGACATCCTACTGCCAGTAGGCTCGCAATTGGGCTTGAATCCGAGGATAGTCCACTGACTCTACAGAAGAAGTGATTAAGCCTCAGTAGTTTGGTGGACTGTGATAGAGAAAAACTGTAACGTAAAGATAATACGGCCGACACAGGATAACTACGAGCACCACACTGGCTGGAGCTTTGAGCTCCGATTGGTGTGGTGTCCGTCGTTATGACGAGAAGCTTAGCTGAAAGCTACCGGGCGCGTCCACAGGTTGCGGATGGTGAAAAGCTCCGTTTTCATGCGGAGAAGCTGCAAATGCGGGAGAAGAGTCTCAGTGAGAAGAGATAAGAGTCTCAGTGAGGAGTCAGGTGACACTGGCTCTTAATTAAAAACTAAGTGCCAATGATACTCGAGATGACAAGGCGAGTTATTGGCGCCTTCAAATAACCAATGGCCAACATCAGCGTCCGCTCTCAGGTAAGAGGCGGCTGGGGGCGAGCGTCGGATCTTGGAGGAATACATCTCGAGGAATACATATGCAATCCCACAAAACCCATGTGGATGGGGCGCTGGGCTAGTAACCCGCCCCCGGAAACTATGAGAAACAAAGGAATAGGAAAAAGTAAGAGTGTGCTAAGTTCGGCCGGGTCGAATCTTATATACCCTCCACCATGGATCCATGGAGAGTAATGAATAAGAACCAACACTGACAACCCACGCAAACGAAAAAAGCACCATGATTTGCCGATCTGCACCTGGAATGTCCGCACCCTTTATAGGGAAGATGCAGTATACGCGCTGGCGGATGTATTAGAGAAGGCAGATATTACCGCCTTACAGGAAGTGCGATGGTCTGGGAATAGCGTCACTACAACAACAAACGGTGATGAACTATACAATAGCTGCCATAACACGAGGCATGAATTTGGCTGTGGATTTGTGGTATGTCGGAGACAGAAACACCTTGTCTGCAGCTTTATTCCGGTGGATGAGAGGCTAGCCACAATCCGCATAAAATCCATATTTTTCAACATCAGCCTTATTTGTGCCAATGCCTCGACGGAAGACAAGGACGAGCAGAACAAGGATAATTTCTATAAGCTCCTAGAGCGAGAATATGACCGCTGCCCCGCACATGATATTAAAATCGTTCTGGGAGATATCAATGCAAAGATAGGGAAGGAAGATATTTTTGTCCGCAGAAAGAGAAATAAAATGGAAAAACGAGAGTGTGAGCGAATTGAGATGTACTGATGAAGTCCGAAAATTCTACCAAAGAATTAAACATCAAACCGATGGCTTTGATGCCGAGGCATCCTCCTGCAGAGACAAAGAAGGAAATCTGGTAACTGACACAGATAGCAAGCTGAGGATATGGAAAGAACATTTTACACAACTGCTAGTGTCCGACGTTGGCGGCGAAGAGGATACCGCAGAACCAATGAATGATGATGGTATAGAATGTTTACCTCCTAGTCAGAATGAGGTCCAAGTAGTAGTGACACGACTAAAGAACAACAAGGCAGCAGGAGCCGACGGGTTACCCTCTGAACTATTTAAGGTTCCGTGCTTGCGTAGGGAAGGGCGGTTCTTCACCTCCCTCTCGGGTTTCTCTACTCCTCCTGCCTTTTTATACCCTCCACCATGGGATGGGGGTATAATAATTTCGTCATTCTATTTGTAACACCTCGAAATTTGCATCTGAGACCCCATAAAGTATAAATATTTTTGATCGTCATTTTAAGCCATGTCCATCTGTCTGTCCGTCGAAAGCACTGTAACTTTCGAAAGAGTAAAGTTAGCCGCTTAAAATTTTGCACAAACACTTTTATTAGTGTTGATCGGTTGGGATTTTAAATTTAATCGGTCCATGTTTTGATAAATAAACTGATCTTGGGTCTTGACTTCTTGAGCCTCTAGAGGGCGCAATTCTCGTCCGACTAGACTGAAATTTTGCACGTGGTGTTTTGGTATTACTTCCTACAAGAGCGCTAAGTATAGTTCAAATCGGTCCATATTTTGATAAAGCTGCCATATAAATCGATCTGGGATCTTGACTTCTTGAGTCTCTAGAGGGCGCAATTCTCGTCCGATTTAACTGAAATTTTGTACGTATTGTTTTGGTTTCACATCCAACAACTGTGTTAAGTATGATTCTAATCGGTTCATAATCTGGTATAGCTGTCATATAAACTGATCTTGGATCTTGACTTCTTGAGCCCATAGAGGGCGCAATTCTCATCCGATTTGGAAATTTTGGGTGATGTGTTTTGTTATGACTTCCAACAACTGTATTAAGTATGGCTCAAATCGGTATATAACCTGATATAGCTGCCATATAAACCAATCTGGGATCTTGACTTCTTGAGCCTCTAGGGGGAGCAATTCTCATCCGATTTGGCAAAAGTTTTGTACAACGGATTCTCTCATGTCGTTCAACATACGTATTCAATATGATATGAATCGATCAATAGGTTGATACAGCTCCCATATAAACCTATCTCCCGATTTTGCTTCTTGAGCCCCTACAAGGCGCAATTCTTATCCGAATGAACTGAAATATTACACAATGACTTCTACAATGTTCAGCATTCATTAATGGTCCGAATTGGACTATACCTTGATATAGATCCAATAGCATAACAGTTCTTATTCAATATTCTTTGTTTGCCTATAATGAGATACCGCGCATTGAACTCGACAAATGCGATCCATGGTGGAAGGTATATAAGATTCGGCCCGGCCGAACTTAGCACGCTCTTACTTGTTCTTATTATTCGTATAAAACCTTTAGAGGTTTTACATTTTCGTTTTTTTTTCCCTATCTCTCTCTAGGGTGCCACGATGGGCCAAACTTGCGCCCGAGTGAGCTCACCTTTGGTGGGCGGCCCATGCAACCTAACCTTCCCAATTTAGGTTCTAATCCCATTAAAAGCGGATTTATTGCCGGATTTCGCTGAAACTGTGACTTGTATAAGAGTTCTCGGGAGCTGAATCAAATATGATCCAGACTAGCGCCTATATAGATTTAGTGGAGTTATAATAAAATAGGATGATTGATATATTCATGGTGGTGGGAATACCAAGTTCGGCACCGCCGAACTTAACACATTTTTACTTGTTTTTGTTTGCCAAAAGAGTATGTGCTGGATTAGTATAAATAGGTATTCAATTCCAACGGCTTTCATTAACCATTAACCGCAGGCAATTCAAAAGAAGATATCTCCACTAATTTGTTCCTAACGATGCTTGAAAGCCTACAAATTAGCAGAATAATACCTTCATTTAGAAGCTATTTAAAACTGTTAAGAAGTCCTTATGACCCAAACTCACAAAAGGTTGTTGAGAACGAACGTTGTTCGTCTGGCTCAGAGAGCCTTTGTGTGGCAAGGCAAGGTGTCACTTGAAAGTGATAAAAGTAACACTCGTTGCTGTCAACAACATTGGTGCACACGCACGTACCCACACCAAACAGACACACACATACACACCAACTCACACATACTCTAAGCACAAGGATTTAGTCTTTATTCATGGGAATAAAGAGAATAATATCCTTGCCAGGTTTATAAATGGAGAAATTTAAATGATTGAATACTAGAGTGTATGAATATGAATACGTGTGCGTGTGTGTCGCTGCATGTGTGTGTGTGTGCTAAGTACCTATAATTGTGTTGTTAAATACCTAATTACGTGCCTGATTTAACCATAAATGGTTACTAATTTGTGGCAAGCAAGATACGAGCATTTCAATACCTTTGTAGAAAGCAAAAACGTTATCCTTTTTTTGTTAGTCCTTTAGTCCTTCAGTTCATTCACCATTTTTCCATAAATGAATAAAAGGCGGCTTTGGCCATAGAGTTTTCTTTTCAATTTGGACTTTGTGAGTGAGTATTTCAAGTGTTTTGCACTTGAATTTTCACATTGTTTGTGGTTCGAAATGTACTTCAGGCAAGGAAAAATCCAACAGCCCCCCTCTCCATGGCTGGTTAAGCATATCTATGAATATAGGGAAACATGTGTTGAAGGACTACAAAAACATCAAACAGTTTGCCTTTAAACACCTTAGCATAGAAATGTCCTTTTGTGAAGGAGACAATTTGTCAAAAAGCCTCTTGGCTAGGTCGCCTTGGTAGACCAGGTGAGCACTTAGAAACGCGTGATCGCAACACCTTAAAAGAGCGGTAGAATTTCTTTGAGTATTTTCTTTTTTTGGGTTGTGTTTACAATTCATCCAAGTGATGGCAAGTATTTTATCGCTTTCATGTGCCTGTCATAAAATTAACCAAAATTTATTTTGCACATTTTCTCTTCTTTCTTGGTCTTTTGCCATTTGCTGTGGATGGATTTATTTTTGCAAATAGTTTTACCTTTCTATTACACGCTCGAATTCCCTTGCATCTCATCCATTTTAATTAATCATGAAAATGAATGAATTTTTTTTTTATTAACATTTTGCCACTTGGTTTGTTGGCTTCATCGCCTCATGGTCCAATGCATGCATTGAGAGAAGGGTCTTTCATCAAATCAGATGGGGGCAGAGGGGTCTATAAATAATGAGAATAAATTGAATAGCTGTGCGCAAAGCATATCTGTGGCATTATGGCCGAATGCCAAAATATTTAGAATATAAACGACGTTAATTATATGGGCTTGGGTGTAACTCTGACAAACCGCACTAAAAGTTCGCACACAGCAAGAAAGAGCTGTTAATAATTTGGTGCAACAAATCAACAAACAATGAAAACAATGTTGCCTTATTATTTCAAGATAGAGCCGGAGAGACTATCAATAAATCAAAATAGTTAGTCTCGTCGCCTCGTTTGAACATGGCTAGGAAAGTACGATCTGACACTGCACGGAGAGCTGAACATTGAAAAGCTGCAAACACAACAAATGGCAGTGGCATATTCCACTCGACTGACCCAACTGCTTGAAGAAAGCACTCCTTGTTCCGATGATATAATGGCGCAGAGGCAAACTATTGCCCACTCCATGGAAAATGTCGCGAAATCTGTACTTGGGTACCGGAAGCCTCTTCCAAGAAACCCATGGTACGACCAACAGTGTCGAGATGCTGCTGAAGCCAAGAATGCGGCATATAGAGAAACCCTGCAGTCAGTAGCAACGCGCCAGATGAAGGAGAGGTATCGGGAGAAAAGGAGAGAGGAGAAACGTCTAAGAACGCAGAAAGAAAAAGGAAATGGAAAGACGTGAGTGTGACCGAATGAAGTCCGAAAATTCAACCAAAGAATTAAACATCAAACCGATGGCTTTGGTGCAGGCACATCCTCCTGCAGAGACAAAGAAGGAAATCTGGTACAGATAACATGCTGAGGATATGGAAAGAACATTTTACCCAACTGCTAGTGTCCGACGTCAGCGGCGAAGAGGATACCGCAGATCCAATCCCTGATGATGGCATAGAATCTTTACCTCCTAGTCAGAATGAGGTTCAAGTAGCAGTGACCCGACTAAAGAACAACAAGGCAGCAGGAGCCGACGGGTTACCCGCTGAACTATTTAAGACCGGAGGCGACACGCTGATAAGGCGTATGCATCAGCTTATCTGCGCAATCTGGCTAGAAGAACGCATACCCGATGATTGAAACCTCAGCATTCTATGTCCGATGGCTTTGGTGCAGGCACATCATCCTGCAGAGACAAAGAAGGAAATCTGGTAACTGACACAGACGACATGCTGAGGATATGGAAAGAACATTTTACCCAACTGCTAGTGTCCGACATTGGTGGCGAAGAGGATACCGCAGATTCAATTCCTGATGATGGCATAGAATGTTTACCTCCTAGTCAGAATGAGGTCCAAGTAACAGTGACCCGACTAAAGAACAACAAGGCAGCAGGAGCCGACGGGTTACCCGCTGAACTATTTAATACCGGAGGCGACACGCTGATAAGGCGTATGCATCAGCTTATCTGCGCAATCTGGCTAGAAGAACGCATACCCGATGATTGAAACCTCAGCATTCTATGTCCGATGGCTTTGGTGCAGGCACATCATCCTGCAGAGACAAAGAAGGAAATCTGGTAACTGACACAGACGACATGCTGAGGATATGGAAAGAACATTTTACCCAACTGCTAGTGTCCGACATTGGTGGCGAAGAGGATACCGCAGATCCAATTCCTGATGATGGCATAGAATGTTTACCTCCTAGTCAGAATGAGGTCCAAGTAGCAGTGACCCGACTAAAGAATAACAAGGCAGCAGGAGCCGACGGGTTACCCGCTGAACTATTTAAGACCAGAGGCGACACCATGATAATGTGTATGCATCAGCTTATCTGCGCAATCTGGCTAGAAGAACGCATACCCGATTATTGGAACCTCTGCATACTATATCCCGTACAAAAGAAAGGAGACAAGACGGAATGTGCCAACTACAGAGGAATAAGTCTCCTCCCCATCGCATACAAGATACTCTCGAGCGTACTGTGTGAAAGATTGAAACCTAAAGTCAATGAGATAATTGGGCCCTGGTAAAATCCACCCTAGACCAGATATTCACACTGCGCCAAATCCTGCAAGAGACCCGAGAAGGACAATTCAACACCTACCATCTCTTTGTTGACTACAAAGCCGCCTTCGATACTTCTTTACGTTCAAATGTATTTCAAGCCATGTCTGAGTTTAGTATCCCTGCAAAATTAAATTAGATTAAGATGACACTTGCTTATATGCGTTCCTCAGTAAGAATAGGAAAGAATCTCTCCAAACCAGTTAATACCAAACGAGGTTTCAGATTAGGAGACAGCCTATCGTGTGATCTCTTTAATATACTGTTGGAGAAGATTATACGAGATGCCATCGATATCATAGGTCGGTCACCGGAAGTAGTAACTGCAGCCTTTAAAAGAATCAAAAGAGAGTCAGTGAAAATGGGTCTGGCAGTAAATGGAGATCAGACTAAATGGATAGTTTCAACTCCCAAAAAGCCTTGCACAACCGAGCAGATAAAGAAAATGGAGAAAGTTGGGAACCACAACTTTCAGACAGTCAATAACTTTATCTACCTCAGCACCACCGTAACGGAAACGAATAACACCAGTTTTGAGATTAAGCGAATTTTGGATACTGGCAAACAGATGCTACTTTGGACTAAGTAAGCAGTTTAGAAACAAGGCCACCTCTCGACAGACAATGATTATATGGTTCTCAGGCAGTAAGCATATGAGGTAGGTGTATTTGAGTGGAGTAGGAGTATTTAAGTGGAGTAGAGTATTTGAGAGAAATAATCTTCGTAAAATATATGGACCAGTTTGCGTTAATGTAGAATATAGGCGACGTACGAACCACGAGCTGTATGACGACGATGGCTAGTTACACGCATCGAAATACAACGGCTGCGTTGGCTAGGTCATGTTGTCAGAATGGATGAAGAAAGTGATCTCGTCGCGGTATAATCGAGGCGGTAGTAGGAAACCTGGAAGGAAGGGAAGATGTTTTCTATTGGATGCCTGAGACGACAATTGAGGTCGAGTGCGAGTGCGAGGCACTGATGCCAGCGGCAGAGTCTTGGACTAATGGAACCCTAGTATTGCCATTTGGGGGATCATATTACACGGATGGATCAAAGCTAGAGGACAGTATGGGCCTGGCGCTCTACATTGAGAACTCAGGGACTGAGATCTGTTTTAGACTGCCTGACCATAATTCGATCCTGTAGGCGAAGATTCGTAATGCATGGGGTGGTGTGGTTTTCACGCAAGGACGTCGAGTGTGAACATCTTTACGAATAGTAAAATGACCATAAGGGCAATAACGACCAGGACGGTAAGATCACTAACAAACTTGGAATGTAAGATGGAGATTAACGCCTTCTCTGATAATGGCGAAATCCGCATCGTTTGGGTACCGGGTCATAGCAGAGTAAGGGCGAATGAAAGAGCAGACGATTTGGTAGTGATGGCCTGAGGACTACGTCAATAAACTTGGTTAACCCGACGAATGCGCATGTAACACTGTGGAACAGGGAAACAGTCGGTAGGACGGCGTAAATCCCATGAGTTGATCCAGATCGTGAGAGAACGAGGCCATTACTGCAAGGAAGTAAGAAGGAGGTCAGTATAGCTTTTGTTATCATTACTGGACACATATGACTACGACCTAGAGCTGGCAAAATATCGATGGCACTATCGATATTTTATTTTTTGTCTGAATATCGATTGATATTTTTCCTATCGATACTATCGGCAAAGTTAATTTTTTTGCTAAATTGCACAAAAATAAGCGACCCGACTCTGAATGTATACTATAAGACACATAGCGCCTATAGAGGGCGCTATTTTCATGCGATTAGGCTTAAATTTGGTACAATGACTTCTCTCATGACATCCAACTGACTTTGTTAAATTTGATTTTATTCAGTCTGTGCATTGATATTGCTTCTATATAAAGCGATCACTTGATTTTTACTACTAATTTTCGTCTGAAATATAGGTGAAGGGAAATAAGTGATATTATCGATACCATTGATATTTTTTATGAAAAATATCGATTGTTGCGAATATCGATTGTTTGCCAGCTCTACTACGAGCTCACTTAAGCAAAATCGATGCGGCAAGTGAAAGCATTTATAAGGCATGTCGGGAAGATGATGAGACGTTGGAGCAATTCCTTTGTCATTGCCCGGCTTTTGCTGCTAAAAGACACCGGTACTTAGGAGGGGACACAATACCAGACATGAACCAACTTAAGGGAGTGATATGGAAAACAAGTAAGGATTTTGTAAGTAGCATGGAATTCCTAACTAAGATTTTAAATTTCCAGGTTACTATTTTTGTATTTAGAGCACACAACAAACCGACTACTGGCTTAGGTGTTTGTCCATAGAGGCATGGGGCAGATTAATATCCTCAACCTCTTTTCAACTTAACATTCGCATAGAAGACTTTGTAACTTCTTTTACCAGGGATATTGCAGTTCCAAGCGATTCTATCAGGTATAGTTGTACAGTACTTTTTTCAAATAGCGACTCAGGCATTGGATAATCCACACTGTCTGGAACATCAGGCATGGAATCAAGGATGGTACAGTATCCATAGCCGCCGCATGACCAGAAAGAAAGTTCCCTTAGTCTAGCCACAATGTTCAGAGGCAGGGGTGCAGATATTAATCTGTCCCATGCTACTATAGACATACACCTAAGCCAGTAATCGGCTTGTTGTGCGCTCTAAAAACTAAAAAGTAACCCCGAAAAAGAAAATTTTAAGTAAGGAATTCCGTGCTACCTACAAAATCCCCAATTGTTTTCCATACCGCGCACCTACTCTGGTTCATGTCTGGTATCATGTCCCCAACAATGTGTTGGAGTCTGTTAGCCGCGAAAGCCGGGCAATGACATAGGAAATGCTCCAACGTCTCCAAAGGAATTAGGTGTACCATTAAATTTAGTTCATCAGATGGTGTCGTCGTCAGTGCGACTGTGATGTACAAACAAGCCATCCTTTGAATCCGCTGAGTATTAAACAGTTGGTGGATTTCGAAGTGCCGTCCACCTGACAACAACACCATATAGCATTATAAGTCTGACAACTGCAGTCTACAGCCAGTGTGTGACACGCGGTTTAAATACCCAACTTTTGACGAGACATGTGCAGATAAAATGGTCAAGAATTGCCTTTCTTGTCCATTCCAAAACGTTGGATTTGTCGTTCAATTTCTTGACTTGTTTATATGGGAGCTGTATTGGGTTATATGCCTCATTGGATACATGTATATGCAATCATTGTGCAAAATACCAGTCACATCGGATAAAAAATTTTACTATTTTGGGATTTTCGGCCTAATGTTAACTTACCGAGCATTTATTTTTAATTTTTATACCCACCACCGAAGGATGGGGGTATATTCAATATATCATTCCGTTTGCAACACATCGAAATATTCATTTCCGGTTCTTTAAAGTATATATATCATTGATGAGAGTAAAAATCTAAGACGATTTAGCCATGACCGCCAGTCCGTCCGTCTTTCTGTTGAAATCACGCTATAGTCTTAAAAAAATAGAGATATTGGGCTGAAACTTAGCACAAATTCTTTTTTTGTCCATAAGCAGGTTAAATTCGAAGAGGGGCTATATCGGACTATATCTTGATATAGCCCCCATATAGACCGATCCGTCGATTTAGGGTTTTAGGCCCTTAAAAGCCACATTTATTATCCGATTTTGACAAAATTTGGAACATTGAAATGTCTTAACGTCCCTCTTCAATTTGGCCTAGATCGGTCCGCGTTTGGATATAGCTCCCATATAGTCCGATGTCTCGATTTAAGATCTTGGGACCATAAAAGGCGCATTAATTGTCCGATGTTGCCGAAATTTGGGACAGTGAGTTATGTAAGACCCCTCAACATTCGCCTTCAACTTGGCTCAGATCGGTTCAGATTTAGATATAGCTGCCATATAGATCGATCTCTCGATTTAGAGAGAGCGCATTTATTGTCCGATGTTGCAGAAATTTGGGACAGTGAGTTGCGTTTTGCTCTCCGACAACTTTCTGGAATTTGGCTCAGATCGGTCCAGATTTGGATATAGCTGTCATATAGACCCATCTCTCGATTTAAGGTTTTGGGCCCATAAAAGGCGCAATTATTGCCCGATTTCACCAAGTTTTGGGATAGTGAGTTGTGTTAGGCCACTCGACATAGTTCTTCAATTTGGCCTCGATCGGTCCAGATTTGGTTACAGCTGCCATATAGACCGATTTCTCGACTTAAGGTTTTAGGCCCATAAAAGGCGCATTTATTGTGCGATTTTGCCGAAATTTGGGAAATTAAACCCCTCAACATTCGTCTACAATTTGGCTCAGATCGGTTGAGATTTGGATATAGCTGCCATATATTGTAGACCGATCTCTAGACTTAAGGTTTTGGGCCTATAAAAGACGCATTTATGGTGCAGTTTTGCCGAAATTTGGGACAGTGAGTTATGTTAGACCCCTCAAGAATAGTCTTCAGTTTGTCTCAGATCGGTTCAAATTTGGATATAGCTGTCAGATAGACTGATTTCTCGATTTAAGATCTTGGGTCCATAAGAGCCGCATTTATTGTCCGATTTTGCAAAATTTGGGACAGCGAATTGCGTTAGGCTCTTCGACAACTTTCTGAAATTTAGCCGAGATCGGTTCAGATTTGGATAAAGCTGCCATATAGACCGAACTCGGTATAAGGTTTTGGGACCATAAAAGACGTATTTATTGTTCGATTTCGCCAAAATTTTGGACAGTGAGTTGTGTTAGGTCCTTCGACATCCTTCTTCAATTTGGCCCAGATCGGCTCAGATTTGAATATAGCTGCCATTTAGACCGATCTATCGATTTAAAGTCTTGACCGCATAAAAGGCACATTTATAATCCGATTTCTCTCAAATTTGACACAGTGACTTATGTTAGGCTTTACGCTATCCGTGTCGTATATGGTTCAGATCAGTCTATATTTGAATATGACTACCAAAAGACCAATTGAACAATGACTTGTACTTCTAAGACCACTCAACATCCGTATCGAAATATGTCCAAATTGGAGCATATATCGATATAGCTGCTATGGGGGCCTAACGTATGCATTTTTTACCGGATTATGACGAAAGGTGGTTTACATATATACCCGAGGTGGTGAGTATCCAAAGTTCGACCTGGCTGAACTTAAGCCATTTTACTTGTTGAGATATGTGGCATACAATTTAATTTTTTTTTTTTTTTTTTTGGTTTTGATGAGATTTATGACTTATTTTCCATTTTCTAGGAGAAGTCAAATTTCGTTTGCCATCTGTATTGTATTCTACATTCATATGATTATTACATTAACTAAAATAGTTCTTCATTGTATTCTTGTTTTGTTTATGAGGTTTTTGAAAACCCTCAATATATTGGTTTGCCCAAAAAGTAATTGCGGATTTTTTAAAAGAAAGTAAATGCATTTTTAATAAAACTTAGAATGAATTTTAATCAAATATACTTTTTTACACTTTTTTTCTAAAGCAAGCTAAAAGTAACAGCTGATAACTGACAGAGGAAAGAATGCAATTACAGAGTCACAAGCTGTGAAAAAATTTGTCAACGCTGACTATATGAAAAATCCGCAATTACTTTTTGGGCAACCCAATAGTTACATTATACCCCCCGACGCTGTTTTCTTGTTGTTTATCCTTGACATTCACCAAGTTAGTTAGTTGTCCTTGACAACCCAATGATATATATTTGATTATGATTTTATTATTACAACTATTGAGGCAATGTATTTCATTTAACACCAATACCACCACCATCATCACAACGTGGGCCACCTGCCCTTAATTGATTGAATGATTTGTTCAACGCGCGTTCCCTATCAATGATCTAAGGACTAACTTGGCACGCTATCGCAACGCTATTGTGTTGACTGCCCGGTGGTTTTGTAGTAGTTCCAACTAAAATTGAAAGTAACAAGCATATGACTGACTGACTGCAGCAAGCAAATAAACAAATTCCATTTAAATTAAAAGAAACGGAAATTTAATTAGACTTGAAAACTTCAATGGGGTTGCAATGCAAACGAACGGACAATTTGTCAAAATAATTTATGAAGGCGGCGGAAGTAAAATTCGTAGTTAACGGAAGTCATAAACATGCAGTTGCAAGACCATAAAGAGTTACTCTTTAAGGAAAGGATTTTTTTGTTGTAGCATAGCTAATTACTGTATAGCAATAGAGCGTTAAACACTTCTAGCCCAACTTCTAATAAATGATTTCTTGACGATATTTCGTGCTATTTCCATCTAGCTGACTTTGTATGAAGAAACTCAACTTCTTTGCTCTTCCATCTTCTGCTGGTATTAACAAAATCAATTTAGTCTCACTTCCACTTCTTGTTAGGCATCTTATTGTTAAGCATTATGGCAATTATTCCGCTTGATTTGTTAAATTCAATTGGCCTTTGTTTTGCCTCAATTCATCGGTGATGGGAAACCATCAAATAAGTGGCTGCTAATCGTTTGTGTCGCACTCAAATTACACACACACACACACACACAACTCCACCATCCATCCATCCAGCCTTCCATCTATTTCTTCCACTTTTGCTCTTTGCTTGTCATTATTATGGCCTGTTTACGATTTGGTTGTTAAACTTTTTTTCCATCTTCAACAACAAACTGCTTGGGAAAAATCCTCTCTCCTTCCTTTCTTTGTTCCTAGAAATGTAGCAAATTGCCAGCTTTGGCAACTGTCATACATCCGTTCGCTTCTTCTCTATTCCTTTTTTTTTTTTTTTTTGATACAAGAGCACACCAAAGAGGATAAAGCAATGAGCGATAAGAATAACGCAAGGACTACGGTGTCATCTCTATGTCCCCTGCTGGGATATTGAGTTTGTTTCTTCGCTCTGTTAATAGAAAAAAATTTCGAACGCTTGCCTAAAAGCGGAAACCGGAAACGCTCAGAAAATTGCAATGTTTTGGAAGAAGAAAAGTTGAAAAGATTTTTAATTTGTATGATTGTCACTCATTTGGTTGCGACGAGGACGAAAGAGAAAGTATTATCCCATCTACAAATGTATTGCGGTTGGTACGATTTTCGTTAAAACTACACCAAAATCGGACGAAGAATATACAACTTCACAGTTTTAATATAAAAAGAGGGCACTTTAGGTTAGGTTAGGTCGAAAAGAGGGTGCAGATATTAATCCGCCCTATGCCACTACGGACATAAGCCTAAGCCAGTAAACGGCTTGTTGTGCACTCTAAAAACTAAAAGTTACCTCGAAAAAAAAATTAAGTTAGGTATTCCGTGCTACTCCCAAAATCTTTTTCCATACCACTCACCTAAGTTGGTTCATGTCTAGTATCGTGTGACTACTACTACTATAAACACTCTACTAAGGACTCTCATGGAGACGATCTTATATCTTCATAAGGGAAGACATCTAATATCCTCCATAGGATGGCCGAGTGAGTCCTGGGTTATGGTATATGACTCGGCCAGATCCAGGCGTCTCAACTTATACTCTGAGAAGACAAAAGTCTACCTATTTTCTAGGAAGACAAAGATAGATCTATAAAGTACCTGGTGTTTCCTAAATGAAACGATATCATTAGCCCATAAAGTTGAATAACTGGTAGTTATCTTGGATGAGAACTAAACTCGAAGTACACATTCAAAAGTGCATTGAAAAATGTCCAAAGAGTGCGCTCATAGATGTTGGTCGCTATACAGAAGAGTCATGGGCTTGGAATAAATACGGAATCTACTAATGTGCGTTGATATAGGTCTAACGGTCATGTTGTATTGGCATAAGTGGGCTCTAATAATTACGGCAAGGGAAATGGAGACGATTTAAAACATGGGGTCCATGGTAACACAGATTAAAAAGAAACAGAAAACGTGGACAAGAGGCGTAGGACGATGAGGGTATGGATTCAAAGTGGAAGTAGGTCGCACCCTCATTGAGTAAATTTCAGCCAAATTAAATTCGGGACATCGGTTTACATTGCAGCATTTTAAACCGATTTAGACCATATTTAGCACGGATGTAGGAGGTCACAATGGAAGTTATTGTGAGAAATAGGATAATAATTACGACTCTTGGGGCACAAATTATAAATCGGTAAATTGGTTTATATATCAGCTTTATTAGATTAAACAAGTAACAAGTAAAAGCGTGCTTAGTTCGGCCGGACCGAATCTTATATACCCTCCACCATGGATCGCATTTGTCGAGTTCTTTTCCCGGTATCTCTTTTTAGGGAAACAAAGAGTAAAATATGAGAATTTCTATGCTATTGGAGCTATATCAAGTAATGGTCCGATTCGGACCACAATTAAATTGCATGTTGGAGACCATAACAGAAGTCATTGTGTAAAATTTCAGCCAATTAGAATAAGAATTGCGCCCTTTAGGGGTTCAAGATGTAAAATAGGGAGATTGGTTTATATGGGAGCTGTATCAGGCTATAAACCGATTCAGACCATATTTGACACGTATGTTGAAGGTCATGAGAGAAGTTGTTGGACAAAATTTCAGCCAAATCTGATAATAATTACGCCCTCTAGAGGCTCAAAAAGTCAAGATTCAAGATAAATCAGGAGATCTTCTCAAAAACCAGTCGCTCTGAGGTACGCCGTTCGGACGCGGCTATAAAAAGGAGGCCCTTGTCATTATGCCTAAACTTGAATCGATATGTGAGAAGTTTGATGCTGTTCCGTAATGGAATGTTCATGGGCAAATTTGCAATGATATATGATTCCTTCCACATTTGTGGTAGATATAAGGACTTTAATGAATTATTGAACAATAACGGTAAAGGATAAGAAACCAGCTAGGCACAATGTCTCAAAATGCATGCCGGAACTCCCTTAGGACCTTAGCAGCAAAGTAAATAATAAGTCTTGAAATATCATTCGAACAGTTTTCAAGATGTAACAATCGCAGTAAAGAAATTGGCATACCTTCAATCCTATGTTCTGGGTTTAAAAATCAAGACAACTTTTTATACCCTCCACCATAGGATGGGGGGTATACTAATTTCGTCATTCTGTTTGTAACTACTCGAAATATTCGTCTGAGACCCCATAAAGTATATATATTCTTGATCGTCGCGACATTTTATGTCGATCTAGCCATGTCCGTCCGTCCGTCTGTCTGTCGAAAGCACGCTAACTTCCGAAGGAATAAAGCTAGCAGCTTGAAATTTTGCACAAATACTTCTTATTAGTGTAGGTCGGTGGGTATTGTAAATGGGCCATATCGGTCCATATTTTGATATAGCTGCCATATAAACCGATCTTGGGTCTTGATTTCTTGAGCCTCTAGAGTGCGCAATTCTTATCCGATTGGAATAAAATTTTGCACCACGTGTTTTGTTATGATATCCAACAACTGTGCCAAGTATGGTTCAAATCGGTCCATAACCTGATATAGCTGTCATATAAACCGATCTTGGGTCCTGACTTCTTGAGCCTCTAAAGTGCGCAATTCTTATCCGATTGGAATGAAATTTTGCACGACGTATTTTATTCTTACTTTCAATTACTGTGTCAAATAAGGTTCAAATCGGTTTATAACCTGATATAGCTGCCATATAAACCGATCCGGAATCTTGACTTCTTGAGCCTCTAGAGGTCGCAATTCTTATCCGATATGCCTGAAATTTTGTACGACGTATTCCCTCATGACCATCAACATACCTGTTTATTATGGTCTGAATAGGTCTATAGCCCGATACAGCTCCCATATAAATCGATCTCTTTATTTTACTTCTTGGGTCCCCAAAGGTCGCAATTCATATTCGAATTGGCTGACATTTTACACAGGTCTCCTATATAGAATTTAACTGTGGTTCAAACCGGACCATATCTTGATATCGCTCTAATAGCAAAGCAAATCTTTTCTTATATCCTTTTTTTTGCCTAAGAAGGGATGCCGGGAAAAGAATTCGACACATGCGATCCACGGTGGAGGGTATATAATATAAGAGGGTATATATTGGGTTGCCCAAAAAGTAATTGCGGATTTTTTGAACTTTAATCAAAATGAACTTTAATCAAATATACTTTTTGTACACTTTTTTTCTAAAGCAAGCTGAAAGTAACAGCTGATAACTGACAGAAGAAAGAATGCAATTACAGAGTCACAAGCTGTGAAAAAAATTGTCAACGCCGACTATATGAAAAATCCGCAATTACTTTTTGGGCAACCCAATAATATATAACAATATAAGATTCGGCCCGGCCGAACTTAGCACGCTTGTACTTGTTTGGTCTGCTTTCTTTTGAAAAAATTTCTTATATATCTTTTCTTTAACAGCCTTCACGTCCACTTTTTAGAATAAAGTGACTTTTTTCGATAATCTTTTCATTTAAAATAATTTTTAGGTAATTGTTGCACTAAACCCGAAATAGGCCTTTTTAACCTTATCATTTGCCCTATCAATGATATTATCATTTATGAAATAATATTATGTTACACATACTCTTTTTATGTACTCTCCTTTTTTTATGCAAATCAACAAGAAATGCAACATCCTACCTAATTATACAAAGCTTGCAGTCAGTATTATCTCTAGCTTTTTGTGAGTGTGTTGTCGGTTTTGAGAAGCGTAAATACCACAAACAGTCATAATTTGTCATCCATTATCCTTCTTATAAATCCTTTGCAAACCACAAAACAACCCACCCCATGCTTAAGAGTCCTTCTTCAGTAGACATTGTCGATTTTGTGTCACCATCGAGGGGAGGGAGAGAGAGAGAGAGAGAGAGAGAAAGACATGATACAAATTAGACGAAATTGTCATACAACTGACTATGGCAATTTAACGCATTAAAAACGCTACGCGAGTTTGAAAAGATTTATTCCCCCTGCGCGTTGTGCGAAGCTTGCGAAGAGCGGAAATAATTAGCATATGAATTCAGGCTGATAACATGACTTAAAAACTATTCCCTCAACCACTGACGGTAGTAGTAGTAGTAGTAGTCAGCGAGTCAGTCACTTACTTCAGGTGCATTTGTGGATAAAGGATATCACATTGATACACTAGGCAACATGAAATTTAAACAAAGATGTTAAGATTTTTAATACTTTCCAACACAGCGATTAGTTACACCAACTTCGTTGTTAGCTTTAATTCGTAACTGCACATTTTGAATATTTAAGATAGTTTCTTTGATCACTGCTAAACAAGGGGACCGCCTTGATGCTCTTGATACATATGATGCCAAATGCCAGTCATATAAAACTTCTCTACTCGGACACGTGGACAATTATGAAAATGTAGTGAACTATGGCTAATAATCTCAGTTTGATCAGGAGGCCACCGTAGCGCAGAGGCTAGCAAGTCCGCCTATGACGCTGAACGCCTGGGTTCGAATCCTGGTGAGACCATCAGAAAATTTTTCAGCGGTGGTTTTCTCCTCCTAATGCTGACAATATTCGTGAGGTACTATGCCTTGTAAAATTTCTCTCCTAAGAGATGTCGCACTGCGGCACGCCCTTCGGACTCGGCTATAAAAAAGAGGCCTCTTATCATTGGGCTTAAAAAAAACTTGGATTGGACTACACTCATTGATATTTTAGGGTCTTAGGCCCATAAAAGCCACATTTATTATCCGATTTTGCTGAACTTTAAGACAGTGAGTTATGTTAGGCCCTTCGATATCCTTCGTCAATTTGGCTCAGATCGGTCCAGATTTGGATATAGCTGCCATATATACCGATCCTCCGATTTAGGGTCTTAGGCCCATAAAAGCAACATTTTTTATCCGATTTTGCTGAAATTTGGGACAGTGAGTTGTGTTAGGCCAGTCGATACAATTCCCTATTTTGGACCAGATCGGTTCAGATTTAGATATAGCTGTCATATAGACCGATCTCTCAATTTAAGGTTTTGGGCCCATAAAAGGCGCATTTATTGTCCGATGTCGCCAAAATTTAGAACAGTGAGTTAAGTTAGGCCTCTCGATATCGTTCTCCAATATGGCACAGATCGGTCCAGATTTGGATATAGCTGCCATATAGACCGATCTCTCGATTAAAGGGCTTGGGCCCATAAAAGACTCATTTATTGTCCGATTTCGCTGAAATTTGGGACAGTGAGAAGTGCTAGGCCCTTCGATAGCCCTCTTTAATTTGGCCTGGTTCAGTTTAGATTTGGATATAGCCCCCATATAGACCAATCCGCCGATTTAAGGTCTTAGGCCCATAAAAGCCACATTTATTATCCGATTTTGCTGAAATTTGGGACAGTGAATTGCGTTAGGCCAGTCAACATAGTTCCTTATTTTGGACCAGATCGGTTCAGATTTGCATATAGCTGCCATGTGGACTGATCTCTCGATTTAAGGTTTTGAGCCCATAAAAGGTGCATTTATTGTCCGATGTCGCCAAAATTTAGGACAGTGAGTTAAGTTAGGACCTTCGACATTTTTTTTCCAATTTGGTCCAGATCGGTTCAGATTTGGATATAGCTGCTATGTAGACCGATTTCTCGATTTAAGGTTTTGGGCCCATAAAAGGTGCATTTATTGTCCGATGTCGCCAAAATTTAGGACAGTGGGTTAAGTTAGGCCCCTCGACATTTTTCTCCAATTTGGCCCAGATCGGTCCAGATTTGGATATAGATGCCATACAGACCGATCTCTCGATATAAAACTTTTGGCCCATAAAAGGCCCACTTATTGTCCGATTTCGTCGAAATATGATACAGTGAGTTGTGTTAGGCCCTTCGACAGCCTTCTTCAATTTGGCCCAGATCGGTTCAGATTTGGATATAGCTGCCATATAGACCAATCTCTCAATTCAAAGTCTTGGACCCATAAAAAGCACATTTATAATCCAATTTAGCTGAAATTTGACACAGTGACTTATGATAGGCTTTTCGACATCCGTGTTGTATATGGTTTAGATCGGTCTATATTTGGATATAGCTACAAAAAAGACCAATATTTTGTTTTACAAAATTAAACAATAACTTGTTGTACTTATTAGACCACTCAATATCCGAGCCGAATTTGGTCCAAATCGGATCATATTTTGATAAAGCTGCTATGGGGGCATAAATTATGAATTTTTACCGGATTATGACGAAAGGTGGTTTCCATTTATAACCGAGGTGGTGGGTATCCCAAGTTCGGTCTGGCCGAACTTAATGCCTTTTTACTTGTTTTTTATAAGATTGTTAATTATTTAATTTTTTGGATGTTTATTTTTGAGAATATATCGTTGTAATACGTTTTTCTTTGGCCGAAGAGGCTTATGTATTACTATTAAGCAATAAATAAGTAAATGCACTGTTCCTAAGTGTTATGACTGTTTACACTCACATACACACAGCATTGTCAACAACGGTAGCTTTTGAGAGGAAAGTGGCATTAAGGATAATGATTTCAAAGTGAATTTTCTCTATTCACAATGCGAACAAATTTGATGCTCATATTTAGCATGTGATACATCACTTAGATGCTATTACAAATAATCACCAACATGCTTGGGTTCCGCTGAAGCAAAAAAGAAGAAAAGGAATGGCAAAAGCAAAGAGACCATAATTAACCCATTTTTCACCTGCACAAAATAATTTGCAAGGAATTGATTTTCTTAAGCAAAATTCAAAATTTAAGATTAGATTTACATGAAAATTCCCAGCCAAACTAATAAAACATCGATAAATATCATTTGAAAGCGAGCCACGCGTTATCTATCATTTATTTATACATTTATTAGTATCCTATACAACAAGATTTGCGTTAACTGACTTTACTTTCACACCCCCTTAGGCTTGGTTAACCTTTAGTGTGGAACAAAAAAAAAATTTACTGCTTTACGATTCTATATGGAATCATAAAATGATATGTCATCAGAGCAAGGATCTAAATTCAGATATGAGTTGCTTGTTTGATGTTTTAGTGTTTAAGGGGGGAGTTAACAGTCAGTTGTTAGTTGAGTTGTTTGTTTTATCCTCCCCGTTTATGAAGTGTTTACAGCTGTTGGGGTTCACAAAACCCTTTGTTGGTGTCTTTTATTAATTTAATTTAATAGTTCACGGAATTCACTTTTATGAAGGGATTGTATTGTGTAAATAACGCTGCCATAAACATTTTATAGAAGAACCAAGTGAACACAGAGCTCATCAAGTGCATATTACAAATTATGGAAAAAAAGAAGTCTCAATCAAATAATCTGATTTAATTACACAAGAGGCCACCGTAGCACAGAGGTTAGCATGTCCTCCTATGGCGCTTAACGCCTAGTTCGAATCCTGGCGAGACCATCATTAAAAATTTTCAGCTGTGATTTTCCTCTTCTAATGCTGGCAACATTCGTGAGTTACTATGCCATGTAAAACTTCTCTCCAAAGAGGTGTCGCACTGCGGCACGCCGTTCGGACTCGGCTATAAAAAGGAGGCCCTTATCATTGAGTTTAAACTTGAATCGGACTGCACTCATTAATATGTGAGAAGTTTGGCCCTGTTCCTTAGTGGAATGTTCATGTTCAAAATTTCCAATTTGCATGTACACAGGCCTTACTACAAAATTGCTATCCTAATCAAGAAAAAAAAAATTGTAAACATTGTAATTTTATTTCGAAAAAGAAGTAAAAAGGAATAATTTTCGGCTGGGCCGAACTTTGGATACCAACCAACTCGGGTATATATGTAAACCACCTTTCGTCATATTCGATTGAAAAATGCATTATTTATGCATTTATAGCAGCTGTATAGAAATATGGTCCGATTTAGACCAAATTCGGCACGGACATTGAGTGGTCTAATAGCTACAAGTCGCTGTTCAGTTTTGTTGAACAAAATATTGGTCCTTTTGGTAGTTATATCCTCGAAGGTCTTAACACAATTCACTACCTCAATTTCTGAGAAATCGGACATTAAATGGGCCCTCTATGATCCCAAGACCTTAAATCTAAAGATCGGTCTATATGGCAGCTATATCCCAATCTGGACCGATCTGCGCCAAATTGAAGGAAAATGTCGAAAGGCCTAACACAACTCTCTATCACAAATTGCGGCGAAATCGGACAATAAATGCGCCTTTTATGGACCCAATAACTCAAATCAAGAGATCGGTGTATATGGCAGCTATATCCAAATCTGGACCGATCTGCACCAAATTGAAGAAAAATGTCGAAAGGCCTAACAGAACTCTCTAGCACAAATTGCGCGAAATCCGACAATAAATGCGCCTTTTATGGGCTCAAGATCTTAAATCGAGAGATCGGTCTATATGGCAGCTATATCCAAATCTGGACCGATCTATGCCATATTGCTGAAAGATGTCGAAGATCCCAACATAACTCACTGTACCAAATTTTAGCAACATCGGACAATAAGTGCGCCTTTTATGGGCCTATGACCTTAAATCGAGAGATCGGTCCAAATCTGGACCGCAGCTATATACCAATCTATACCGATCTGAGCCAAATTGAAAAAGAATGTCGAAGGGCCTAACACAACTCACTGTCCCAAACTTTGGAAAAATCGGATAACAAATGCGCCTTTTATGGACCCAAAACCTTAAATCGAGAAATCGGTCTATATGGCAGCTATATCCAAATCTGGACCGATCTGTGCCATATTGCAGAAAGATGTCGAAGGTCCCAACATAACTCACTGTCCCAAATTTTAGCAACATCGGACAATAAATGCGTCTTTTATGGGCCTAAGACCTTAAATCGAGAGATCGGTCTATATGACAACTATATCCCAATCTGGACCGATCTGCGCCAAATTAAAGAAGAATGTCGAAGGGCCTAACACAACTCAGTGTCCCAAATTTCAGCAAAATGAGACAATAAATGTGGCTTTCATGGGCCTTAGACCTTAAATCGGCGGATCGGTTTATATGGGGGCTATATCAAGATATAGTCCGATTCACATATTCGAACCTGCTTATGGACAAGGAAAGAATCTGTCCAATGTTTCAGCTCAATATCTCTATTTTTATACCCACCACCGTAGAAAAGGGGTATATTCATTTAGTCATTCCATTTGCAACACATCGAAATATCAATTTCCGACCCTACAAAGTATATATATTTCGGATCGTAGTAAAATTCTAAGACGATTTAACGATGTCGGTGTGTCTGTCCGTCTATCATTCTGTCTGTTGCAATCACTCTAAAACGTTCAAAAATTGAGACATTGAGCATTGAAATTTGGCACAGATACGTCATTTTGATGCACGCTGGTCAAGTTCTTGAACGGGCCAAATCGAACCATATTTGGATATAGCTGTTATATAGACCGATCTAAAGATAAAGGGTCTAATGCCCATAAATCCTTTATATTTCATTCGATTTCACTGAAATTTGAAACAGTGAGTAGTGTAAGACTTCCCGACAACTGACCTAAGTATGGTTCAGATCGGTCCATATTTAGATATAGCTACCATATAGACCGATCTCCCGACAAAGGGTCTGAAGACCATAACAGCTTTATCTATTTCCCGATTTCGCTGAAATTTGCAACAGTGGATTATTTTAAGCCTCCCGATATCTAACCTAAATATGGATTAGATCGGTCCATGTTTAGATATAGCTGCCTATAGACCGTTCTCCCGATAAAGGGTCTGAAGCCCATAAAAGTTTCATTTATTACCCGTTTTCGCTGAAATTTAAATCAGTGGGTTATTTCAAGCCTCCCGACATCTGACCTTAATATTGTTCAGATCGGACAATATTTAGATATAGCTGCCATATAGGCCGATCTTCCGATAAGGGGTCTGAAGACCTAAAAGCTTTAGTTTTTATCCGATTTCGCTGAAATTTGCAACAGTGGGTTATTTTAAGCCTCCCGACACCTGCCCTTAATATTGTTCAGATCGGACTATATTTGGATATAGCTGCCATATACCCCGATCTCCCGATAAGGGGTCTGAAGATCTAAAAGCTTTATTTTTATCCGATTTCGCTGAATTTGGATCAGTGCTTTGTTTAAAAGACCCCCAGCATCCGACCCAAATATGGTACAGATCGGACTATATTTAGATATAGCTGTCATTTAGACCGATCTGCCGATAAAGGGTCTGAAGCCCATATAAACTATATTTATTACCAGATTTCGCTGAAATTTAAACCAGTGAGTTATATTAAGCCTCTCGACATCTGACCCAAATATGGATTAGATCTATCTGCATTTAGATATAGCTGCCATATAAACCGATCTCCCGATAAAGGGTCTGAAGACCAAAAAAGCTTTATTTTTATCCAATTTTGCTGAAATTTAGAACAGTGCGTAGTTTCAAACCTCCACACATCCAATTCAAATATGGCTCAGATCGGGGTCTGAAGCCCATAAAAGCTTTATTTTTTTCCGATTTCTCTGAAATTTGAATCAGTGAGTAGGTTAAGTCTTCCCAACATCCGACCTGAATATGGTTCTGATCGGACTATATTTAGATATAACTGTCATATAGGCCGATCTGCTGATAAGGGGACTGAAGCCCATAAAAGCTTCATTTATTACCCTATTTCGCTAAAATTTGAAACAGTGAGTTGTTCTACACATCCCGATATCCAACCTTAATAAAGTTCAGATCAGTTTAGATTTGGCTGCCAAAAAGTCCAATATTTTGTTCTACAATATTGAATAGTGACTTATATATATTACACCACTCAATGTCCGTGCCGAATTTGGGTGCTTAAGTTATACAATTTTCAACGGATTGTGACCACAGGCGGTTTACATATATACCCGAGGTGTCCAAAGTTCGTCTCCGCCGAACTTAAAGCCTTTTTACTTGTTTAATATCAGTGTGATTTGTGCCCATACCCCGAAAGAAGTCAATATATACTTTATGAATCAAGGATATATATTATGAAAGCCTAGAAAAGTGAGCGTAAGTCCACATTATTTCCTTGTTGCAAAAAAGAATTGAACCCGTCTAAGCGTGGCGAGAAAAGTTCGATATAACACTGCGCGGAAGCTGAAAATCGAAAAGCTGCAAACTCAATAAATGGCAGCGGCATTTCCCAAACGCCTGACACCACTAATTAATGAGAGCACTTCTTGTCCCAATGATATAGCGGAATAGCTGCTACTGCAGTCGAGGACAATCTGGGGTATCGAGTGGTTAGTCTGAGACCGGGCGGCTCTGGCTCTTCCTCAAATACTCAGTACCTCTATGTTGCTCGATATGACGAGGCGTGTTATTGGATCCTTTAAGTAACCTATGGACATCACTTTCCCGAGGCGATCAGTTTTATTAACCAGAACAAGCTTCTTCCACTAGTGAAGCTTGACGAGGATCGATTTCTCCACATGCGAATATGTGGCTAGTACAAAAACAACCCAGAGTGTCGTAGTGCTACTGAACATAAAGTGAAGTGATTCCCAACCTGCTAAACTTCAAAGTTCTAAAACAAATCTAGGTATTCCCTATATCACAAATTTGACGCAAATCTTTCTTTCTTTCAACAACTAATTTTACGATAAAATTAAGTTTCAATAAAATATTTTATATTATCCTAATTTGTTGTTTTTTTTTTGTTGTTTTTTCGTATTATTTTATTTATTCTTTCTAAAATTATGGTCATTTATCTACCTTTTTGTCATTTAACCACCCCCCTATAGACCCAGTTGATTGCTCATTCTTTAATCACAACAAGTCCGATCTTTTATTTTTCATTTCTATTTTAATGACCATTGGTATTATCCCTCAACTGAGGGTGATCAAGGATAGAGAGCATAACTACAACAACCACCATTCGTTCGTAAGTCACACATAATGCCATTGACAATTTCAAGATGACGAAGTTAAGAATTCACATCAACAGTTCCATCATCATCTACAATTTCGCTCCATTCAAGCATGCACATTTTCATCAATTGTCAAAAACAAGAATGTCTAAAAACATTTGACATTCGCAAAAACTAAATACCCATTTAGGAATACCAGGGATACTTAAAAAGTCCTTAAGCGACGATCAATCGACGGTGCCTTTTGATTTGTAACACAAAAAAGTATCGCATTACCCAACAGCTAAACTAAATGTGGTAGTTGTCATTCCTTGGCAGAAGAATGTCTTGCATTTGCTGTTGCAGTTTCTTTAAGCTGAGATTATATCCTGGCGGAAATTGTTATTTCGTTTGTGTTTTCTTAAATTGAGTGTCTGTCTTTTTTTGGTGGACCGCCCTTTGTTTGGGTTGCTGTGTCCCATTTTGTTACAAATTTAGTTTTGCGGTATTCAAGACAATTTATTTTTAATTGTTCTGCTGCTATAGAGGTACTCGGGGAGAGAAGGATGCGGTATCTGGCCTACTTTCAAGGATATCATTTAACAACTAATAATCATAATTTCAATGTTGTCGCTCTTGTCATTGTCGTCGTTTAGCAAGCAATTGTTTTCGATGAAATGATATTTCCCTTACATCTTACCTTTCAATGTTGGACTGATGTAGTATATATTCTTTGGTGTATTATCAATAATGGGGCGTTTCCCTTAGGGTATTTAAGTTCTTTGATAATTGGAGAAACATAACAATTAAAAAAAAAAAAAAAACCAAGACCTTAATTCGAGAGATCGGTCTATATAGCAGCTATATCCATATCTGGACCGATCTGTGCCATATTGCAGAAAGATGTCGAGGGGCCTAACGCAACTTACGGTCCCATATTTCAACGAATTCGGTCAATAAATGCGCCTTTTAAGAGCCCAAAACATTATATCGAGAGACCGGTCTATATGGCAGCTATATACCAATCGGGACCGATCTGGACCAAATTGAAACAGGATGTCGAAGCTTAACGCAACTCACTGTCCCAAATTTCAGCGAAGTCGGACAATAAATGCGCCTTTTTTGGGCTCAAAACCTTAAATTGAGAGATCGGTCTATATGGCAGCTATATCCAACTCTGGACCGATCTGGGTCAAATTGAAAAAAAATGTCGAAGGGTCCAACACAACTCACTGTCCCAAATTTCAGCGAAGTCGGACAATAAATGCACCTTTAATGGGCTCAAAACCTTAAATCGAGAGATCGGTCGTTATGGCAGCTATATCCAAAGCTGGACCGATCTGTGCCATATTGCAGAAAGATGTCGAGGGCCCTAACGCAACTCACTGTCCCAAATTTCAGCAAAGTCGGACAATAAATGCACCTTTAATGGGCTCAAAACCTTAAATCGAGAGATCGGTCTTTATGGCATCTATATTCAAATCTGGACCGATCTGGGCCAAATTGAAGTGGGATTTCGACTGGCCTAACACAGCTCACTGTTCCAAATTTCAGCAAAATCGGATAATAAATGCGGCTTTTATGGGCCTAAGACCCTAAATCGGCAGATCGGTTAATATGGGGGCTATGTCAAGATATAGTCCGATATAGCCCATCTCCAAACTTAACCTGCTTATGAACGAAAAAAGAATCTGTGCAAAGTTTTAGCTCAATATCTCAATTTTTAAAGACTGTAGAGTTATTTCAACAGACAGACGGACGGACATGGCTAGATCGTCTTAGATTTTTTCGCTGATCAATACTTTATAAGGTTGGAAATGGATATTTCGAGGTGTTGCAAACGGAATGAAAAAATGAATATACCCTTATCCTTTGGTGGTGGGTACAAAAATGGAAATTCCCGTTCAAAAAACCGAATTTTCTACTGCTTTTACTTCTACAGTCGAAATATTCGAAAAAGATGTAGTCCATGGAAAAGTGATTTTTTTTTAAGTAACTGATCTAACAAGGAAACCGCAACAATTTTGGAAAATTTTTCTCTATTTCTGAACATATTCTCCTATAAGCTCAATACACTTTTTTCAGTAACTCTCAATATCCTCGATACCCGTTTCGTAGTACCACGAATATGATGGCAATATGATGGTTTGTTGAGTCGACAGGATTTTTTTTCATCACATTTTCGTATACTCCAAAACTTGTACTTAATACCTGGCACAAGGTAAATGTCTTTGAAGATATCAAAACTCAGATAAGCTGGGGTTCAAGCAAAGATAAGACACCCTATATTCTCCCTATTATTGACTTTAATTTGTAATCTCCCCGATTATCTTTCAAGATCCAACCCATAAAGCAGTTAATGATTCAATTTTAAATTTCAAATAAAACTCAGATTTTCTGTTATACCACGTCAAAATTATTCAATCCAATATTTCAACTCGCAAACTACTCCCAATTCTTCACTCGATTACCATCCTTTGTCTCACTTGCCAATAATGCTGCAATGCAAAACACTCGAAATCAATGCGCATCAAGCAATCATTGCAAATTAACCTCAAAAGGACTTTTGTATGCAAATGCCAAATCATTAACAAATCATTTCGATGATCATTTCATAAAGAATTCAAGTGTCATCAACATTTATGACTTAATTCCCATTTAATTTGAATTTTATTTGCTTTTCATAACCATTTTTCCCCTGCTATGATGCCATGTCCTCAAAATCATATTCGAGACTCAATTTCCCTATACCACAAATTCGTTGCCATTCGATTGAAATGAGTGGCTCAAGGGGATGCTGAAGAATGATGAACTTCCTCAGTGAAAGAATGAATGCATGAACGAATGCATGAATCATGGCAAATACTTTGTGTCAATAAAGTCATTACACATCGTATACACTTTTATATAAATTTATGAAATTTCTCTTGGTCTCTATGATGAAGATGACATTTGAACATCTTTACCCATTTATCGGCCGTTTCACCAACCTGCCCTTCCCTCTCTTGTGGTCCTTTGCTCATTTTGTCTGTTACCGGTGGTAAGTAAGAGCATAGAAATGACAAAATTAAATTCCATCAGCAAATAATAAAAATACAATAATCATTGCCAACATCATTTGTTCGCAGTAGCAATACAGAGCGGAAATAGTAGCATAAAAACAAGGTTGCCACAAATAAAAAAGTTGACATTTTCAAGAATATAGAAAAATTGTCTCCGAAATTGGGGACAATGAAAATTGGGACTAATGAAAAAAGGCCCCAAATGTGTGGTGCTTTTTCACTATGCTATGAAATGGCCCCATAACAAATTCATTCTAAAAATAAATGAAATAGGAGCCCCAATATCAAGTTGAGGTCAAATTGCGATTTAGAATTTGGGCTGTATTTTCATAATGCGATTTCAGCCCAATCGCCAACAAGCAAATAGACACCAAAGTGTGCACAATCACCCTAAATATTTAGTTGTTGCTTACAGTAAATATTTGGGGTGTAAATTAAACAAATTGGAAGAAGAGTTTTGCGAAGAACAAGTAGAAGACAAAGGCAACTGTACTTTTTTCAACAGCAAACATTCAACAAATTTTAAAAAATCGACTGAATTTTTAAACACATTTGTCATTTTTTGTATAAACATATTTTCAAAAGATTTTTGTAATGTAATGGTTTAGATTTACAACATGATACATGAAATAAAGAACCCCAAAAGTTTTATCTTATTCTCCAAATGGGGGCATATTTTCATTTTGGATTTGGGGTGTAATTTCCTGGGCCCAAACATCACGCCGCCGAAAGTAAATAACATTTTGTCAACAAATTTTCTTAAAAAATTCGACCCAAATTGTTGGCACCTTTTCAATAAATTATTGGTTACGAAAAAGGGGGACAACTTTTTTTAAAATTGGGAAAATTTTTCTATTGAAATTTCTCCCCAAAATTGAGTGACAAATTTTCTATAGAAAATTGTCCCCAAAAATTTCTACAGAAAATTTCTCAACCAATTTTGGGGACAATTTTCTATAGAAAATTTCTCACCCAATTTTGGGGACAATTTTCTATAGAAAATTTCTCACCCAATTTTGGGGACAATTTTCTATAGAAAATTTCTCACCCAATTTTGGGGACAATTTTCTATAGAAAATTTCTCACCCAATTTTGGGGACAATTTTCTATAGAAAATTTCTCACCCAATTTTGGGGACAATTTTCTATAGAAAATTTCTCAGCCAATTTTGGGGACAATTTTCTATAGAAAATTTCTCACCCAATTTTGGGGACAATTTTCTATAGAAATTTCTCACCCAATTTTGGGGACAATTTTTTATAGAAAATTTCTCGCTCAATTTTGGGGACAATTTTCTATAGAAAATTTGTCAAAATTGTCTCCGAAATTGGTTGACAAATTTTGAAAAAAAAAAATTTAAAAAAAAAAGAAAATTGTCCTCAAAATTGGTTGACAAATTTTCTTTAAAAAATTGTCTACAAGAGTTTATGGGCAAATTTTTTGTATAAAATTGTCGCACAAATATGTGGTAAAATTTTCACTTAAAAATTGATCACCCCATTTTGTGGAAAAAATGGAAAATTTATAAGCTTATAACATTGATGATTGACTGGGTGATTCGTCGATGAACACCGCTGATGAAGGGATGGAATGCCAGAAACTGCAGTCCGGTTAACCTTTAGACCAAATTTTTAAAACCATTTTGATTTAAATCCAAGTGGAAAACAAATGGTCTTGTGTGCGTATGCGCTCGTTATTCAAAACAGCAAAATGTTTGCTAAAACAGCAGTTTTTGTTTGCCCAAAATGGGAAAGCAGTCATTACTTCTGATTCAGCAAACATAGCGCTGTTGTATGAGCAGACATTTCTTACTGCTATTTCGACTAACATAATCTGGTGTTGAGTACACAAGTCTGCTAAAAAAATTCGACGTTTTATGGTTGCCTGTTGCTCATTTTGTTCAGACAGTGTTTGCTATTTTTAGCAAACTTTTTTCTATAACTTTAGTCAACTAACAAAATTTGTCAAGTAATTTTGAGGAAAATTTTCTATGAAAAAATTGTCAACCAATTTTAAAGACGTTTTCCTTTAGAAAATTGGAAGCCACCATAACACAGAGAATGACGCTGAACGTCTGAATTAGAATCCTGGCGAAAACACCAGACAAATTTTTCTGGCTGTGGTTATCCCCTCCTAATGGTGGCGAAATTTGTGAGGTACTATTCCATTTGAAAATTTCTATGGCAGCCAAGTAAAAATTTCTCTCTCAAAGAGGTTCGCACTGCGGCACGCCGTTCGTGTGAGAAGTTTTCTCATCTCTCATATGGCAGCTCTGTCACATATGATTTCAATGGCATATCCCAATATGAGCAGTTACAAAGGATTGTTGTAAATAAACGCGACTTAAAGGATTTGGTCTTTTTGCAAAGGACTGACTACAACAGTGTAACAAGGAGCATACTCACTTGCATACAAAAAATCCACTCACACAGACTCACACTCGAGAAACGACAAAATTTTGAAGTCTATCCCTCTCTTATAGGGTTGTATACATACATACTCTATGCTTGTATGTATATGCAGATTTAAATATTTTTTATTTTTTTTTTTTTGCTTCTGTTTGTCGCTCGGTGTTTTCATGTGTATGAGGGTATAGGTAGGACTACGCGACTTTGCATGTTCTCCTTTTCCTTTTTTTGGTAAAGAGATCCTTGTGTTTATTGAAATGTACATCTGCTATCATCTTCAGTTGGCTGCTTGTGCCCATCGGAGCTTGCATTGAGGTAGTAGTAATAATGGTGTATGTGTGTGTGTCTGTGTGTTGTTTTGTTGGTTGGAGGTTATCTTCTTAGTATGCATACAAGGATGTCATAGCTGATGTTCCGTTGATGTTATTGGCGAAAATTCAATAAGTTCAAGTATAACGATTACATTTTCCTATGTACACATCTACACTGTAGGTGCCTGCGACTATGTGTGTATGTTTCAGTGTATTTGTATAACAACCACTGATGTTCACTTTTGTGAAAAACATTGCACGTCCTGTTCTGGAAAAAAGTACAAAATCTTATTGCAATTCCATTTTCATTTTGGCTGCTCCTTCTTTGATTTATCTTACAAAAAAAAAAATCCACAAAAATTTCTTCCTTTTCAATATTTGCAAGGGTTATATGAAATCACTAAGGGGTATAAATATATGAAACTCATCAATCAAGTGGATAGGTGGGTGCATGTTTTATGGTGTGTTATAGGGGTCGGTGGTTAATATATGAATGTTATTTTATAGATTTTATTGCCCATATAGACAAACCGGCTCTTGTTGGAATATGGAATGCGGAGGTAAACTTAACTTACGTATGTATATTTTAAATTTATTAAGAAATTCTTTCGTTGTCGCATTTGAAAAATTAAACATGAACCAAATGAATCTTGAAATAAATGACGGTGTGTTAATTATGCACTTTGTGATTAATCAAAATTTAGTTTCCCCTTCACATTTAGTGTAATTTTTTGATCTCCATAGTCAGGACAATCTTAAACTTTGAGTTATAACAGGGACACCTTTTCTTTATTCTGAAGACTTTGTATTAAGCCATTTAAACAAAGCAACTTCCTTATTCTGTTTATTTCATTATAGCTCTTCATGGTATAATCTGCGATAGTAATGTCCAGGGTGATAAGAGGCAGTTTACTCCCAGGCGAATGTACTTGAGTATTTCAATGCGGATGAATAGTTTCAAGAACACTTGTTCCGTATCTTTTGGGACCTCTGTGAGAGTAACTTACACACTATAAGTTTCTTTACGAACAGCGTCTTCGTGCCAAAGTTATTGATCCGCGGGGAAACAAGAGCTTTTGGTCATTCGTAAAAAGAGTAAACGGCAACCCATCGGCAATCCCAACTCTTGTTAATAATAATCAGGTATTCACTGACCCGGTTGATAAGGCTAATCTATTGGCTGAAATTTAAATTCTTCCTTACCGTATAGCAGTTAACCACTCCCCGTGGTTTATAGTGTACCTAGTTCGATGCCTCAGATATTCTTTCGAACACGTGGAGTTAGAAGGGTCCTTGCAGATCTTGACGTTAATAAATCTCCGGGCCCGGACGGTATATCAACACTTGTCCTTTGTAAGTGTTCTTCGACGCTTGTTCGTCCACTACGCAAACATTTCAATCTTGCGGGAGTTTTCCCGGCGCGTTGGAAGATTGCGAACGTTCAGCCCATCGCCAAAAAAGGTGGGGAGAATAACCGGTCAACTGCGACATGTTCCGCTCTCTCAAAGGTTATGGAGAGTATGATTAACCATCATCTTGTCAGATACTTAGAGTCCAAAGGCCTTCTTAGCGACAGACAGTATGGGTTCCGCAGAAATCGCTTTGCGGGAGACTTAATGGCATTTTTGTCGAAACGATGGAGTCGCTCTCTCCACCAGTTTGGTGAGAGTAAGGTCGTGGCTCTGGATATCTCCAAGGCATTTGATAAGGACTGGCATGGTGCACTTTTATCAAATCTTGTCGCTTTTGGAGTCCGTAATAACCTCGTTCGATTTATATCGAGCTTTCTCAGAGATCGCACTATACGAGTTGTTGTAGATGGGTTTTCATCAGATGAGTATACATTAACCGCAGGTGTGCTACAAGGTTCTGTCCTTTCCCCCTTCCCTTTTCTTATTTTCATTGAAGTCCTATTGGGTTAGACTTCGAATCCAGTCTACTCATTTGCCGATAATAGTAGTCTGTGTCATTCTTATTCATTCGACCATAGACCCAGTCCTCAAGAAGCTGTGAACAGAAGGCGCATTATGGATGAGACGCTCTCCCAGGATTTGTTGGCTATTTCTGAGTGAGGTACTATGTACGGAGTAGACTTTAACGCACAGAAGACGCAGTGCTGTTTCTAATCTCACAAGCGATTCACTGACCCACTACAATCGTTAATGTATATCGACGGTATAGAGATATTGAGCAGTCAGATGCTCTTGATGTTCTGGCCATGAAGATACAATGTGATGTCCGTTGGTCAAAACACGTTTTCGAAGTGTCAAAAGAAGCATTCAAGTGTTTGGGCTTTCTTAAGCGGTGCTAGAAAAATTTCGCCTCTTCGATCTTCTCAATATCTATACTACCTTCATCAGGCCGAGGATGGAATATAACTATCATATATGGGCAGGAGCTCCAAACTCATCCTTGGAGCTACTTGACCGGGTTCAACGGGGTACGATGATGTTGATTGGGGACAGAAGGGTATACAACTCTATTGCTTCATAGCGTTGTATTGCTCCATCGTTATTTTCATGGCGTGTGTTCCAAATATATTCGTCTTCTTATCCCTGACGTTAGGATGTTCACCAGGTATACTAGACTTGCCAGGAACTCACACCCGTTTGTAATTGATTGACCCGTCGACCGAACCATGCATTACCGAGAAAATTCATTTTTCGCCCGACCCATTCGTTCCTCGACTAAAATCATTTAAAAAATGTTCACATTGACTTTTCCCTACGACTAAAATGGAGATACATATAACTCCCATCACTTAACGTTGCTTTGCTCCCTCTACTCCGAAAATTGCAGCAAATCATCTAAATTTCTGAATCCGACTACAATTTGAAATGTGAAATTCATAATTAAACCTTTCCACGAAACATTCTTCCCTTTTTTGCAAAACTTCATTGTCTGTCGCCGTTTGGATTTCAAGCCAAAAGTCAATAAACTAGGTTACGACCAGTTTACCACCCTTTTCAATTTGAACTACGATGAGTAAATTGAATTTATTTGCAAAAAAACCGAAAATATTATATCAAGCTTCAAAATGCGAAATCCCCATGGGGTTATGAAAAGCAAAAAATACAACAAAGCTGATGGCTATGAGACTGAATAAACAAAAATGTTTGCCAGCCAAAAAAGAAAAAAAGATTTCAAAACAGTTTTGCAACCAAAATTAAATACAATAAAAGAAATAGCAATAATTACTGGTACTCTAAACTATAATTACAGGATATCAAACTATGTTATTAACACCACAGGACTAAATGTAATTACATTTTCTTCCCCTATTGGTGTTGCTGATGTCGCTGCTTCTGCTGGTCTGCAACATACCCTTAGTGCTATGGTCACACATACATGAGAGTGTCTGTGTTTTGTTTGCTGCCGAAAGCAACTCTCTGCCAGCCTCTATGGTTTTTTATATCCTTGAGATTATTAAAACTCTTAAACAAATGCTACATTTATGACACAAAACCTAACGAAATCTTGTTGATATAGACTACCTTTGTTGTTGTTGTTCTTGCTGTTGCCTTCTTTATTATTTCTTCTTCTGGTGGTGATGATGTTGACGGTTGATTGAATTTCGAATTGTAATGAAAACGCTTCAATTCAATATTCCGTTTTTTTTTCTCGAGCAGGATTTTTAATGAACGGAATTAAGTACTTCCACTTGAGTCCTTTAACAATGAAGCTGAGGCTTCGACAGCAATTCTATTGTGTCCCAGTAACGTCTTACACTTCACCAACAGCTCACTTATACATGGGCAGTAGAAAAAGAACCCAGTAGGACTTGACAATAATATGCCAAAACCTTAGCCAACCAGACAAGGAGTTTTTATGGAAAACTTTAATTCAGACTGGCTGAATAACGTTTTCCATGGGAAAACTTTAATTCAGCCTGGCTGAATAACGTTTTCCATAGGAAAACTTTAATTCAGCCTGGCTGAATAACGTTTTCCATAGGAAAACTTTAATTCAGCCTGGCTGAATAACGTTTTCCATAGGAAAACTTTAATTCAGCCTGGCTGAATAACGTTTTCCATAGGAAAACTTTAATTCAGCCTGGCTGAATAACGTTTTCCATAGGAAAACTTTAATTCAGCCTGGCTGAATAACGTTTTCCATAGGAAAACTTTAATTCAGCCTGGCTGAATAACGTTTTCCATAGGAAAACTTTAATTCAGCCTGGCTGAATAACGTTTTCCATAGGAAAACTTTAATTTAAGGCTGAATTAAAGTTTTCCTATGGAAAACGTTATTCTTTAATTCAGCCTGGCTGAATAAGTTTTTCCATAGGAAAACTTTAATTCAGCCGAGCTGAATAAGGTCTCCCATTGAAAAACTTGACCAAGTTCATGGCGAACATGCTACCTACTGGGTACATACATTCGATATATATTATTCAATCATACACATGAGCGCAGGATCTCCTTTACTTTTAAGCTCAATATATGATGGGCTCTTATTTTGATTGTTGCTGATGAAGATGGATGGATTTTTGCCAATTTATTTTTTTTTTATGATTCTATTATTCATTTGTATTAAAAAGGCATTGATCTTTGGCTCTCGCCGCTTCCATTCATTCGTCAGAATACATCGACAACGACGACGACGACTAATGAATGGAAATTTGTAGATGTGTAAGAAATCTCAATTTTATTACTTTTGTTACAACAACGTTTCGTTTGGATGGCTGGTGTCGTCTCTATTGATTTTTCATTTGTTAATAATTTTGGGATTAACGTTGTAACATTTATTGTTTGGCATTTTTTAATAAATAGGAATTCTCAGCGCTGTGCTCATGAAATGAGGGTTGTTTCTTGTCAGAAAGGAGGATTTGTATAGCGATTCGCCAACGTCAAAGTTCAAGTGGTCCTTCCTTAATGGGAGACCTAAGAATTTTATTGAATTTACGAAGCATAGTGTAAAAATATGGATGTTTGGTGGTTATAAAGGTTGTTTCATTGGAGGGAGATTAATAAAAAATTTTATGATGGCAGGAAGGATTAATGTATGGCTTTGTAAATCGTCGACTTCATATATACAAACTAATTTTGTTCATATAAACACAACATTTAGAAATAGGTATTCAAATTGTATAGTCCTCACTCTTGGGGAGTTCTCTTCCTTTGGTCATGAGAATTGCAAATTCACCCAAGCTAACGAACTGAAAATATCGGTACCAAACATTCATTGCTCATCCTTCTGGATAATTCCTCATTGGGAAGTACAGTAAATTTTATTTATATTTTTCCTCTCTATACCAAGATTGTCCTATTATTTGAGCAAGATTGCCTTCTTATTTTAGCTACCTATAAACCTATAAACAATTGTCAGTTGGCATTGCAAGGATTTCTGATTATACATACTAAAATTAAAGTATGTCCTCATATATGTGTGAGCTACATTGCCTTTGAAGAACGCATTCAATAGCCTCAGATGGTCTGATTTCATCCGGGCTCTCAAAGAGGACTGTAATGTATGTATTTGAGTGTGTGATGAAAATAATCAACTTCTATAACAGGGTACTGATCTATTGTATAATACTCAAGATAGATCGAGTTAATATTGGGTTGCCCAAAAAGTAATTGCGGATTTTTTAAAAGAAAGTAAATGCATTTTTAATAAAACTTTGAATGAACTTTAATCAAATATACTTTTTTACACTTTTTTTCTAAAGCAAGCTAAAAGTAACAGCTGATAACTGACAGAAGAAAGAATGCAATTACAGAGTCACAAGCTGTGAAAAAATTTGTCAACGCCGACTATATGAAAAATCCGCAATTACTTTTTGGGCAACCCAATAAAAGGCTACATCAGGAGCGGTGCAGGGTACGGCGAACTTGTACAGGACCTCTGAAATAATGGAATATTGCAAACATAAATGCCGGACGGAAAATATATAGTATGATATGCTGGCGACATCGCTGAAGTCATCACGCAAGAGACACGGAAGGTGCAGATGGCAAACTACGGCAGGTGATGCTAAAACCAATGGACTAGCTGGACTTTTACGGCCCCCAAGTTGTGATGTAGAAGACGGAGTATCTATACCTAACGAGAAAAAATATCTCAGTGAATGACATACTGGTTAAGAACATGAGATTGGTCAAATATCTAGGGATCCGACTGGATGCAAAGCTAATCTATGCAGCGCAAATCAGTCACTCGACGACAAAGACCGCGACGATAATGGCGCAGACTGAGATGAACTTAAATGTGCTTCTCCCTAGCAGGCGCAGAGAGACCCTGAACATTCCATTACGGAACAGTGGGGATACATCTCTCATATCAGTGAGTGTTGTCCAAACGACATGCCGCAGAGTGGCAACACTTAGTATGGAAGTTTGCACTGCTGTTAACCTAAGTTAAATACATCACATGTGTCGCCAGCACCAGGAGGGGATAATCACCGCTGAAAAAATTTTTTGAAGTTCTCGCCGGGCTTTCAGCGTCGAAAGCGGACATGCTAACCTCTGAGCTACGGTGGCCACCCTCCTCCTCTACGAGAACGAAATATGGTGCCATACACTGCAGACGGCAAACCAAGCGAAATTCCAGAGAACGGGGTCTCTTAGGGTCATATCATCCAAGACTTTTCGACCATGGAGCGAACCAGGCTCTACACCGCGAGATAGAGTGAGATTCAAACATATCATACACTTACCATACGAGAGAAGACTTTCAAGATATGGCAACAAAGGTCGATCAGTTAGAGCTGGGGTAGATGGATGCGACGTCTTATTCACCGGCACACAGGGATTTTGTGAGTAGCACGGAATAAAAATATCTGATTTAGCTTTTTTCGAGGTTATTTTTCAGTATTTAGAGCGCACAACAAGCCGATTTCTGGCTAAGTGTATGTACATCTGCTAAAGAGCAGAAAATTGTTTTGCAACTGGAGAAACGCATACCCTTAATTTTTTCTCATTTGATCCCAATTAAAAAAATGCGAAATATTGTAGCAATTGATTAACGATATCTCGTGCCGACACGAGATCCAAAGTTGGATGTAATGCATCTAAGGAATCCAGTAGAGTGTTTTAGGTCCTAGCATGAAATTTGTAAACCAAGCCTACATTTATATGAAATTTGTTGTAAAAACATAACCTATACTAGAGCTGGCCATATATCGATGGCACTATCGATTTTTTAGTTTTGTCGGAATATCGATTGATATTTTCCCATCGATCCTATTGGCAAAGTTCAGTCTTCTGTAAAATTGAACAAAAAAAAAATTTGCGATTTGGCACTGTATGCTAAAAGATATATTGCCCCTATAGAGGGCGCAATTTTCATCCGATTAGGCTAAAATTGTGTACAAGGATTTCTCTCATGAATTCAAACTGACTTTGTTTTTAAATTTGGTTTTATTCGGTCTGGGCATTGACATTGATTCTATATAAATCGATCTCCTGATTTTCACTTCTGCAAATGCACTGAAGAGGCGTTATAAGTTGTGGACGATGTAGAGTACACCTTTTTCCCTGAAACTGTTATACTCAAAATGTGGAAAATAAAAAAAAAAATTTACAAAAAAAAATTTTTTGGGTATTTGATTACACCAAATATATCCGAATCTAGCAATTAACGCCTAATATCCGATTCCCGGGTATGCTTTATGAAATTTTATATGTGCATTATTTAGAGCATTTATGTTGATTTATTTATTTTTTTTAGTTGTTTTTAAAGCTTTCCTAAAATACTATATTTTAAAGAGAAACAGTAATGTCTGCTTTCCTATTTTCAGCAGACAAAAACTACTGTTTTTAGCAAAAGTTTTTTGCTATTTTGAATAATAAATTTGGTTGAGGGTATGTTTGCCATTTTATATCAGTTATATATTTAAGATTGTTATACGAGATTAGGAAGATGCGGTATGAAAATGTAAACAACTTTTTATATTTTCAAGATAAAATTTTTTTCAACATTTTCAAGATAATTTTAGTTTGTATTAAAGTTTGAAACATGGCTGTAATGAAGTAAAAATTCAACAAATTTTGTTCCTGATATCTACGAACATATATAAAAATGTTTTTTTGGTGATTTTTAACTGTGTAACAGTTACATTTGAAAACTGTTATACTAGTTAAGGAAGATGCAAAATGTGATTTTTATCTATTTTTGGAAAATTTTAAACTTCTTAAAAGTATGGAGTATTTCTAATATATTTGTTGTATAACAGTTTACAGCGTAATAGTATAAAGGTTGAAAAAGTTGTATTTGATATCTCCAAAAGTCTACCAAAACGTTATACTCGTTCAGTAAAATTCAGAAGATGAATTATAAACTTTTTTACAAAATTGTTAGTTTTATTTTAAGAAGTCTGGTATTTCGAATACATTTTCAACACATTCTTGGCTGTTTTTAGCTGTATAACAGTTTGTAATAAGTCAAAAGTCGAACAAAACCTCTTTCTTTCATTTTACTAACTTTGTTTAAAATTTCTGTCTGTATAACAGTTATATATAAAACTGTTATACTCAAGAAAATAGCGTTATAATTACAAATATTGATTTGTCTAACTGTCCTTACCCTATTTATGAAACACAATTCATTTTCAAATGCTCATTATTTGATCTGTATAACAATATTGTCCTGGTAGAGGTGTAAATATGCTGTTCCCCTGCCCTTCCACTGCGAAGACTGGGTCGAAAGAAGCGGGGAACTGGAAATAACGATTGGCGATGTTTCGACTGGGACAATCGTCAAAATGATGTTGTACTTCTAAAAAGTACTGCACAGAAAAGAAGATGGATGGACCTGGGATAAACCCGTCTGGACGCAGACACAATAAGGATTATATGGATAATCACCATATATGAAGTCCTCCTCAAAGTAATGTCAAACAGGTTCCGAGTTGGAATTCTTTTCCCCGTGGTGACCATATGCCGTTAATTGAACGATTTTTCTGCATTTCTTCTAAATTTATTAATCATTCTATTAACGTGCTTGGCTGTTATATCAACGAACTCTATACTTTAGTATTTCTTACTTTTAACGAAAATGGCTGTTATTTAAATCGTTTAGATTATGAAATGGTTTGTTGAAATAATGATTGAGATTGATTTTTATTCATTGTTAATTGTTATATTGATACACATTTTTCATTAATTTTTGTATGGACTTCGATTTCCATGGTCAAATCTTTCTATATGTAAAAGGTTTATTGAGTGAAACTTGCACGAGCGTTTCATTGCAATATTTAGGAGTTTCTTTTATCTATAATTTTCGTCCTCATTAATATAAATTCATGTCCTGAATTTGTATTTGGTAGATTTTTGGAGATAACAGTCAAATTGAGGATGACACCATCTGATGTAATAAAATTAATCCTACCTGTTCACATTGTGGCTAGATAATTTGCAGCGACCGTGGAGACAAGGGAGCTTTCTCTTTGAACTATCAGCAGCTAAGGACGCTCTGAAGGCTTCAATGTTATGTGCCCAATCTAAACTTGAAGAGATCTACCGCTTTGTTGTCGTTGGCTAGAACGGAAATGTCTCATTGTATCCGTCATGAAAGGTCACTATCTGATTAGAAAACACGGTAATAAACTAAACTAAAAGTTGCAAGTAAATACCAGCAGAAGCTGTGTGTGTGGGTGCCTGTCCTACATAGGCAAGAGGAAGCATCTCAACATTGGGTTATTACTTCTTTGAGGACTTGTCTAAATAAGAGGATGTAAAAATCTTCAAGTTATTAAGATTTTTCGAGCGCTCTGTCTGGATCAACGGCAGTAACTGATAGTCATCTTTCTTCTCCTACACCTGTGGTATCACATTGGAGTAAAATGTCTACATGAGTCTGATTGCAGGCTGTCATTAAAACCTAACCTAGGCCTAACCACATTGATCAAAATTTATTTCATGTATCAATAATTCAAAATTTATTTCATTCGGATTATGCGGGACCTATAAACATAATTTTTTATAGGATCGCATATTGATGTTACGAGATATTACAAACAGAAACGAGGTGATACAACCGAGTACCCCATTCTTTGGAGATACATAAATAAAACACTTTACCATTTTTTTCATAATTTTTTCCAAACTTTTATTAAACTTCTAAGAATTGTTTTTATCATTAAGTATGTCTAAAAAAAAGCCAACTAAATTTTATAATTTTTACAATACAATATGCCATTGGCATTTGGAATATTACAAAAAATATTTTTAATATATATGGCTACAAATAAAAAATAGTCAAAAAATATTAAAACCAAAAGCTATATTACAATTTTAACTAAAACTAATTGGAATAGAACCCTTATGTCCATTCCCTTAATGGCAAGTGGCAATAATGGGTTACTGATTTCTTTAAGGGTTAAGTAGATAATCTAGATTATATCACTTTGTGTTTAACATGGAAAATGGCTTTGAAAATAAAGAATAAAATTATACAAACGAATCAACTACAATATTTATATACAATTGATCTCTTCTAGGCCTGGTCAAAAGCTCCTGCTTTTACTTTGGCTTTGGCAATTCTCTACAAATCCCCACAATTAGCTTCAGTCTTCTGATTTTGTTACCACTGACACTGGCGTAGAGTTGCCACTTACACTACCCGTATTTGTGGTATTCAGGGGGGATTTGGGTGAAGCAGCCGCCGATGAGGTTAGTGTAAGACCTCCCGAAACTATGGTGGTTCCGCCTTGACTTTGACCAATAGTGGGACTTTCACGAGGACTGCTATTGCTACAGGGCGGACTAACTTGAGCGGCTGAGTGCAGGGAAAGATTTTGAGGATAGGCGCTGGCATTGAAGATACCATTGAGATTACTCAAACCCATGTATTGGGAGAGCAGCGTATGGAAATTGGGCAACTTGTAATGGGGCATTAAACCCTGAGGCAGCAGAGCAGGATTGAAGGGCTGATGTAAGGCAAAATGGGGTGGCCAGAATTCTGCTGGTAAGCCCGCGGGATGACCAGGAATGCCATGGGGAAGTGGTATGCCCAAAGGGAAATCCGAAAGACCTAAAAGAAGAGGAAGAGAGAAAATTTAAACATTAAATGAGAGAGCACTAAATGGCAAACAAAATAGAAAATTTCAAAAATAATAATATGAAGTTTAATTGAAAAAATAAATAAATCAATAAGATAAATATTTAATTTATTTTATTATATTTTACATTATTTTATTTGGTTTAGTTTTTTTTTATTTTTATTTCATTTCATTTCGTTTCTTTTCGTTTCATTTCATTTCATTTCATTTCGTTTCTTTTCGTTTCATTTCATTTCATTTTATTTTATTTTATTTTATTTTATTTTATTTTATTTTATTTTATTTTATTTTATTTTATTTTATTTTATTTTATTTTATTTTATTTTATTTTATTTTATTTTATTTTATTTTATTTTATTTTATTTTATTTTATTTTATTTTATTTTATTTTATTTTATTTTATTTTATTTTATTTTATTTTATTTTATTTTACTTTATTTTATTTTATTTTATTTTATTTTTTTTTATTTTATTTTATTTTATTTCATTTTATTTTATTTTATTTTATTTTATTTTATTTTATTTTATTTTATTTTATTTTATTTTATTTTATTTTATTTTATTTTATTTTATTTTATTTTATTTTATTTTATTTTATTTTATTTTATTTTATTTTATTTTATTTTATTTTATTTTATTTTATTTTATTTTATTTTATTTTATTTTATTTTATTTTATTTTATTTTATTTTATTTTATTTTATTTTATTTTATTTTATTTTATTTTATTTTATTTTATTTTATTTTATTTTATTTTATTTTATTTAATTTTTTTTATTTTATCTCAATTGATTTTATTAATTTATTTTTTTTTTAATTTGGATTAACTTTATAATATTCTTGTTTTATGGTACAATAATTGGCTGTTTGTGGCCAAATTATCACTTTACGTGACCCACAACGGAAACGGATACAGACGAAACTGTGTAATTTAATTACTACAACCAACATAAAAGTTAACAGTTAACCATTATAAATTCAGAATTGAATTTCTCCGACAGTTGAATGACACTTACCTTGGTCGGGTAATAAATAACCATTTTTATCTTGATTCATGAACTTTTCACGTTTACGCCATTTGGCACGACGATTTTGGAACCAAACCTGAAAATATAAAAAAAATTAAGTTAGTAAGCATCTTGGAAATACACCAAAAAAAAAAACGTCATGAGGATATTTTAAAGCCTTGACTATTTCTAAGGCATATAATTGCCCAAACCAATTATGTGAAACGCTTTGGCTAACCCCTCCTCGTGATGTAGCTAATTTACTCAGCGCCCACGTCGACAATTTTCGAATGAATAAACGCCCAATTAACCCCTTTAATCATTGTTGTACACACCAAATCTCTAACATCTCGCCATGCATCACCACCACCAACCCAGGCAACCATATCAACCATTCATTGCTCCCCTTGGCCACCCTCCATCTTCCCCCATGGGTAAAGTTTAATACAGTTACTGGCAACACCATCACCACCACCGCCGGCATGAATAACAACAAAAACCATGACAGACAATAGAATCCAATCGGAAGTTAAATTCTGTGATTTGCCTTCTATATGCCAGCCTCCACCCATTCCCACAGCAGCGACGATCCTGCTTGCTGCGCATCAGTGTAACGAATCCAAAAAGCTCTTCTCCAAAGTACCTTCAAACACTCGTCCACATGGAATGTAAAGATGTTAGACTTTGAATTCTTTGCAATCCATCTCCCTGTGGGAAACCTTGGTCGTCTTTGATGGAATAGGCGGGGAGGGGGATGAGGGTGACCATGAGTTGATGGTACTTTGTGTCTTATTAAATGCAATTTACAATTGTGTCTTCTTGTTGTTGGGCAAGTGTAACCGAATTGAATCAATTGTCTATGCTTCCTTAAACGTTTATGCCACAAACACAGGGTTCTTAAACCTTCACAAAGACCATGAGGCCACACTCAGAGAAATATGCTCAAACAATTCTAACTTTTTGACTAAGGTCTTAAAGTTTGACGACCAATCCCTATATAGTATTTAATTCCACTAAAGAAATTACCAATGACTTTTTCTGGGTGTAAGCTAATCATGAAAGTTAAGAGTAAATAATTCTCTTACCCTGATTATCGCAAAACACCCATTATTTTTAAATAAAAGACCCATCTTCATGACATGTCATCGTTGTCGTATTCATCACCATTACCATCGCCATCATCATCATCCTTGTGGCATAGCCATTTAAAGGAACAATGTAATGCATCTATGCGTACAGAAAATTAGTAATGATTTCCTGACAATAATTGCTACAAATTATTGCCATACTTTTGTCAGATTCAAAAGGAAAGCAATGATTTCGAAACTGTTCGTTGAGGCAAAATCCCACAACAATGTGATGCGATGTACTTGTAGTCATTTGAAGGATACCCGAGTACATCAAGAGCAGCCTATAACATAGTCTTTCATCATAGTCTTCCGCCCACATCCAACCCGTTCTTACATTCCGCTCAGAGGTGGAGAGCTAACATGATGAACACAATGACTTTGGGTGGGGGGAGTAAGATTAGGCATAAGCCACTTAAACAGTTGTCTATAAGTGATACACATGTCTGTCTATGTGTTTACATGTGTGGTTGATGAAAAGGACTGACTATTTTTAATATGAATGAAATTATCACCCATTTTTCCTTCGCTTTTTCTGCCTACTGCTGTTGCATATGATGATGATATGACAATTTTAATTGTTACAAGGACAATTATTAATGTACAATTAAACAAGATAATTGTTATACACAAAGCTTTTTTCATGTAAATGGGGGGGAAAAGCAATTATAAACAACTGTCATGTCAAAGAAAAAAGGCAAAGGAACAGCATATTTACACCTTTGCCAAGACAATATTGAAATACATATAAAATAATGAGTATATGAAAATGAATTGTGTTTCATAAATAGGGTAAGGACAGTTAGACAAATCGATTTTTGTAATTATAACACTATTTTCTTGAGTATAACAGTTTTATATATAACTGTTATACAGATAAAAATTATGAACAAAATCATTAGAGTAATAGTAAAAGGTTTTTTTCGTCTTTTGACTTATTACATTTATGCTTAAAACTGTTATACAGCTAACAATATCCAAAAAATTTTTAAAAATTTATTAGAAATACCAGGATTCTTAAAATAAAACTAAAAATTTCATAAAAAGGATTATAATTCATGTTCTGAATTTTTCTTAAATTGTTATACAACTAAAAGTATCAAGAATGTGTAGAAAAAGTTTTAGAAATATCAGGTTTCTTAAAATGTAACTAACAATTTTGTGTTTATCATTCATGTTCTGAATTTTTATAGATATAACTGTTCAGACCTTTCTGATAGATTTTTGGAGATATCCAATACACTTTTATTTCAATCTTTAACCTGTTGCCTTAACTTTGCAAACTATTGTACAACAAAAAATTGCCTAGAATTTGTTGAATATATATTAGAAATACCTGAACCCTTTAATAGATTTAAATTTTACCATAAGTGGCTTAAAATCATATTTTGCATCTTCCTTAACTAGTATAACAGTATTAAAATGTAACTGTTATACAGTTAAAAATCACGAAAAAACATTTTTTAGATGTTCTTAGATATCAGGAATAAAATTTTTAAATTCTAACTTCATTACAGCCTTGTATTAAACTGTTATACAACCGAAAGTTTACTCAAAAATGTAGAGAATATAATAGAAATTGCAGGATCATTTAAGAAAGTGGTTTAAATTTTTGTACTGCATCTTCCTAATTGAGTATAACAATACTAAATATAACTGATATAAAATGAAAAACATACTATAATACATTTGGAATAATTTTTGTAGTTTTCAGTTATATTATAACTTCTTAAAGGCAATGCTATATACAATACTTTAATACTTTCTTGCTGAAAAAGCTACTGAAAAGTATAGATCTAGACGATTTCGACCGTCAATTGTTTACACAAATATTCAAATAGTCGGAGACCGATTTTCAGAATACCAGCTTTTAATGAATGAACTAAACACTTAATGCCGAATGAACAGAAACCACCCAAAACAACTCTCTTTAAAAAAATCCACCTCCTGTCAGATAATAGATATCCAATGTCAAAGTCATAAAATAGACGAATAGAAATATTTAAATAAAATTTGGAAAAAAATCATAAATCAAAAGGGCAACATAACAACATACTTTCATTTGAAAAATGTTGAGGGCAAGTTTTTAAGGAACCGTCATATTCGTATTCAATTGTTTTAGATATTTATAAAAATTATAGTGATGGATCACTCCTTTGTTCTTTAGGTAGTGTATTAAGAAATCTTTAAGAATATAATTAATATAATAGGAATATCAATATAAATGTTCTTAATTTGGTGTAAATCAAGCAAGAGGTTTACTGCTTATAAGAAATTCAAATATTCTCAAAACAATTTTGTGTATATTTTTTTATTTCATCAAAATTTTCGAGTATAACAGTTTTGTAGAAAACTGTTATACATCATTTAAGTGGATAAAAAAGCAAAACAAAAATCAATTAAGTTCATCCAATGTCAACTCCAAAAAATTCCAACTTTAATTTCTTATATTCAGAATTTAACTGAAACTGTTATAAATATGAATTAATGTATATGTTTTTTTAATAACCACAAAATATTTGGAATTATTGTAAGCAGTTACAAAATTAAAAATTTTATGAAAATATGAGCTATGAACATATTTTATTCATTTTTGTCAAGTATAACAGTTTCGGACAAAACTCTTATACTTGTTGGAAATGAAATATCAAACAAATGTTAAATATTTCAAACCATCTAAAAATTTTTTCTCAAGATTTTAATGCATAACAGTTAATTGAAAACTGTAATAAACCAAGAAAAACTGTTAAAGATCAACAACATCAAAGCAAAAGCTACTTTTCCTTTAACTTTTACACTTAAATGACACAAAATTCGTATAATAGTAATACCTGGATTTGCGTTGCAATTGGAATAAAATTCCATTAAAAGCTTACATTGGAATCGGTTATCAGGCGTTAATTACTACATTCGCATGAAGTTGGTTATAACGGATATATTTGGTGAAATCAGATAGTTTCAAAATAATTTTTTTTTATTTTTCTATTTTATCCATTTTTTCGAGTAAAACAATTTCAGAGAAAACTGTTATACATCACTTAAATGGATAATAAAACAAAAAAATTATTTTAGTTCATTCTATGACAACTCAAAAAAAAACCCTACTTTAATTTCTTGTGTTAAGCATTTAACTAAAACTGTTATAAATACGAATTACTAAATTTTCTTATTTTAAAAAGCCACTAAATATTTTGAATTATTGTAAGCCGTTAAAAATTGAAAAATTTAATGAAAAGATGAGCTATGAACATATCTTGTTCATTTCTTCTTTAGTATAACAGTTTGGAACAAAACTGTTATACTTGTTTGAAATGAAATATCAAGCAAGAGAAAAATATTTCAAAATATCTAAGAATGTTTTCTGAAGTTTTTAAGGCATACCAGTTGACTGAAAACTGTTATAAACCAATAAAAACTGTGAAAGATCAACAACATCAAAGAAAAAGCTACTTTTCCTTTAACTTTTACATTTAAATGACACATAATTCCTTATACAGTAATAACTCAATTTCCGTCGCGATGAAATGCGGTAAACCGAAATTCAAGTTGAGGTTGAATCCATCTATAAAACCACTTTCTGAGTCCAACTCACCAATCCAATAAGAAGAAAATATTCTTTGCAATATTTTTCATCGGGAATCTCCAACATTCACAAAACAAGTAATGAACTAAAATATCAAGACACCCACATCGACTGAAACTAAGATTCCCCTATTCACAAAACAATGAGAACATAACTTCCTTTGCTCTTTGTTTTGGTTTGGTTTTTTTCTCCTTCTCCTATAATGCGTATTCTGCATTTTCACTTGCTCTTTTTTTTATTGTAGCCCCTTCTGTATACCTACATACTTTTCATAATTATGCTTATTACAGATTCATTAAAAGCAATTATATCATTCATGCGGGTGCAATTAACTTTTGCAAAAGACCTCACCCTAACAAAAGAGAAATCTACGAATTAATGCCATCAGATGAAACATTTTTAACAAAAGCCTTGCTGTTGATTACGGCTATCCATAATCAAGAGCAAGGCTTTTTGTTAAAAAGGAGTCTATGAGAGCAATAAGAAGGTTGGCATAAATTTCCATAAGAATAAACTAATACCCCATAAGTTGTTTATATTAAAAACTTTTCGATTTTTGTTCTGCTTTGAGCTGTTGGCAATGTTGTTGTCATTAGAGATACCATAACAAATTTCGTGTTTATAATTTAAGGAAATAGTTTTAAAACACTTTATTATATGAGGGATGAAAAGGACACACTCCTTTTTCCCAAAACAAAAAACAACGAGGGGAGAAGGGCAATTACTTAGATGAGTATTTAATAGAGATTTTCCAAATGATTAAAATGGCTTTGGCCTGGTGTTATTGTTATTAGGAGCTCAACTTTAAGCAAAACGTTTTTTTTGTCATTTCTGTATTTGCTGGACTATACAACAAGGGGTGTTTTTGTTACTAAACGCTAAGGGTGGCTTTTGGACAAACTGGTAAACTTGTAAAAATTCACACATAATTAGGGTGTTCAATTTGTTTTCATGTTTGTTTCCAGGGATGTTTGAATTGCCTATATGATGAGAGATGATAATTTGTTTGCTGTAAATCACTGTTTATGTACTTGACCTATCAGAAAAATCATACCTATTATTTTCTTTTTTTTTTTTGAAATTGAAGAGCTTATCGCATGTCCTTGTTGCTGTTTTAGGTAAATTGCTCAATAACTATGAAGTGAGATTGTACTTGATGAGAAATGACGAAAAAAAACAAATCCGTTTTTTGAACAATTTCAACATTTAATTGGTCATTGATGTTATCACAATGGCTGAATGTATTGGGCCCATAATACCTTGAAAGTATGATGTAGTGCCTTGGTAATCGCGTGTCATCATGGTGTATAACAACATTAATGCCTTTGTTTGTTTGGCACGTTTTTTATGCCGATGTCATCTGTCTGTACTTTATGGAATTCTGCATACAACCTCCCTTCTCCCTAACTTTGATGATTCTCTCACCAATTTAATCCTTGTCAATTGTTTTGTATCAATTTGTAGCTTTGTTGTTGTTCTTCTTGTTTGTTTTCCATCATAAATGTTTTCGCGTATTTCATTTTTAAACGATTCCGTTCACTCTCTTTTGAACAAGGCAATTATTTTCGGATTTATTGTGCATATGAGTTTAAAAAAAAAGGATATTTTAAGCTTGTACACGCACATGTGTAGCGGATCTAAGGATATGGATGAAGTATTCATACCAGCAATATTTGCGCATAGTATCTATGTGTGTATTGGGAGGAAATGGCTACATCATTTCTATAACTGGTTTATAATAATGTTAACTGTTCAATGATTATGTTAACTGGTCATGCTTTTTTGATGGATTAAAATTGTCTCTAATAATTGCATATTAAAAAAGATTATATGGGAATTTTCTAAAAAAAGAGGGAAATTGTAAAGGCCATTACGTTATGAGAGGGTTAAAATAAGGAATCTTGAAAAATTGTTACGATTAGCACATTGATGGTATCAGCGATTTCAAGTTATTATATTCGTTAAAATTGATTTGCTTCATGAAAGGGTTTAATAATTGCTGACTTTGATGAGGTTAGATATGAAGTTTAAAGAAGAGTTTTTTTATTTGTTTCGACCAAGAGAACCAGCACCTAAGCTTTAATTGACCTTTAAGCTTGACTTAATAAAAATGATCAATATGTTAAAAGAAATTTTAACATATTTACCGAGCTCTAAGACCAAGCATGTTATATGGTGCTGTGATTTAGTGGACGTTTCTTTAAAAATCCCTCAATAACAGCGTACTAAGCTGAATCCTAAAGATGTTATTTCTGCGCATCACAACCGTTATGAGAAAAAGTTATTCTTCAATAAATGTCATTGGATTAGATTTCTTGGGTAAAGAATATTTTTCAGCTAATATGAACGAGCAAACTTCCGCATGTATACAATCTCTGATTTTTCCAAACAAAGTGAACTTTTTAGTATCTAATCGATTATACGAAGACTTGATACTGATTGCAAATTAGGGAATGGCTCATTTACAAGTCTCAAAAATTTGTTCTTGAGTGTATTCTTTTATTTAGTTCTTTTAATCTAATGTTTACTTATTTCAATGCAAACGAATAACAGTTTCCCACACTTTGCCCACCCCTCGCCATAAGTTTCCTTTTGGCCACCGTTTCATCTGATTAATTCTTACAATTGCCCAATTGTTGTATTATCATCAATGTAGTAATTTCATTTCATTTTATTATATATTTACCTGTACACGTGCTTCACTTAAATCCAAACGCATTGCCAAATCTTCTCTTGTAAACACATCCGGATATTGGGTCTTCTCAAAGGCCCGCTCCAATTGATGCAATTGAAATGTTGTAAAGGTGGTGCGTGATCTATGTTGATATCAGACGAAAAAAACAGAGAGCAGAGAAATAAGAAGATTAAGCATTTAGGAAAGAACAAAAACAATTGCTTTATTTATAAGCAATTGTATAAATTGTTTTAAGAGGATTTTAGACAAGAAGAACAGAAACAAAACATAGCGTTTTTTTCAACATACCTTCTTACTTTACGTGGCCTTTCCATATCACCCATATCATGACCATTATTTAGACTATTCGACAGATCATCGTCGGTATTATCCACATCCAGGCCATTGTCAAGATTGTCGGGTGAGTCTTCACGTTCACGCTTTTCGGCATGTTGTGATTGACTTTGTTGTTGCTGCTGCTGTAGATGCTGCTGTTGCTGTTGATGGTGATGCTGTTGCGTTTGATGATGTTGCTGCAGATGATTATTGCTTAAATGCTGTTGTTGTTGCTGCTGCTGTTGTTGATGTTGCTGCTGTAAATGTTGATGATGCAATGCCAACTGATGGGATGGTATCAAATGTAAGTGGGTATGTAAATGTGGCAATAATGAGGTTTGTATGGGGCTGGTGGGATTGCTGCTGCCACTGCTGTTGCTATTCGTGGTGATATGATGTTGAGATTGTTGATTAAGGGATTCGGTAGAATCTGAAAAGATCATTAAAAATTAAATTAATAAAAAACTTCTTCACAATAGATATCATATATGAAAGTGACTTTTACAAACGCAAAATAACAACGCTTAGCATAACAGTTACATAATGAAACGGCTTATAAATAATTTTATATGCACATTTCTAATATAGTTACAGGCATTAAAACAACTTCAGGACTCAAACAATCGTTGACATTTTTAAAATATGAAAACAAACAGTGTAAAACTCCTTTTTATAACTGTTATACAGACAAATCAACAACCTAGATGCTGACAGTTGAGAAAAAAAGCAAAACTCTTAACATTTATTAAATATTTTGAAAATTATTGTGGTTAACAGTTTCACGAAACTGTCATACTCACAAATAGTTTCCAACAATTTCGTAAAACACTTTTATAATATATTGAAAGACAACAAAGAAAATTCCGGAATCATAAAATCATTGACAATTTTAAAACTGTAATACAAACCGTGAAAAAGGATTTTAGAAAACTGTTATACCTGTAAAACAATGACCCTGATAATAGGAAGTGTCACTTTGCTGTGTTAAAGGTATGAGAAGATATGCAGAACTCACAAAATGCATTGAAACCTTTGAAAAATTATTTGCCTAACTATTTTGCCAAACTGTTATACTCATAAAAAGTTTGCAAAATTTTCCCCGAAAACTGTTATATTCCAAAAGTGTATGAAATTAAAAAAATCAAAAGCGTGCTATGTTTGGCCAGGGCCGAATCATATATGCCCTCCACCATGGATCGCATTTCTCCAGTTCTTTGAATGATTTTTTTAAATATATATAAGTTTCGCGAAACTGTTATACTCACAGATAGTATGCAACAATTTCGGAAAAACACTTTTATAAGTTATAGATATTAAAATAAATTAAAAAAATCATTGATAATTTTAAAACTGTAATAAAAACTGTGAAAAAAGATTTTTAAAACTGTTATACTCGCAAAACAATGACTTTTAAAAATTGTGCATAAGACTTCATTTGAATTGTAATAGACATGAGTAAACATTCAGAACTCTTAAAAAGTATGGAAACCTTTAAATCATTTTTTGTATAACAGTTTCACAAACTGTTATACTCAAAAAAATTTTGAAAAATTTGTGTAAAACACATTAGTAATATAATTATAAACATTAAAGTAAATTCAGAAATCATACAATCGTTTACAATTTTAAAACAGAAATAGAAACATTAAAAACTCCTTGGTATAACTGTTATACACGCAAAACAATGGTTCAGCTTTAGAAATCTATACGCAGCACTTTGATAAAATTTTTATAGACATGAAAAAAATATGCAGTACTCAAAAAATTTGTTGAAACCTTTAAAAAATGTATTGTATAACAGATTTATGTAACTTTTATACTCATAAAAAAATTGAAAAAATTACTTTTAATACTTTTTGAGAGTAGTTATACACATTAAAGGAATTTCGGGATACATCAAATCGTGAATAACACTTAATACAAGACCAATGTACAAATAAATAGCAATTAATACAGTTTAAACGTTATATAGTGAACACTCATTCGAGTAAACACCAGTTTCATATGAACACCTACATTTCTGTTTCCCGAATCGAAAACAGCGAATCTGTAATAATAGTTACACACAAGCGTTTAAAAAACAATGTTTTTTGTTATAAACTCAACCAGAATTTCGACTTTTTTACCTAACCAAAGGACAGCTATTTTTAAAATCATTAATTTACCATTACTACAGAACAAATTTTACTTAATCAGGATTTCAATCCTTATAAGCGTTAAAATTTCTAAAATGCAAGTTTTTATATTTCCATAGATTATTGTATTAAATTATAACAGTTTTCTCAACAAAGAGTTGTCAATTTTCTGTGACAAGCGGTCGTTTTCGGCATAAAACGAGGATGTCCCCTTGTCAAATTTTTATCAGGCAGCACTCAATGGATTTGGTGAGAAGTTTGTTTCACTCCGATAGGTTTTGTAATGGGATGTTTGGGAAACAATAATGGACTTTATAACAGTTAAAAATTCATTTCATCAAAGTTAGAAAATATGTCATACTAAGAAATTCAATTTCTTTGAAGTTGTAATTGCTTAAATTGGCAACATTAATAAACTTTTACATAGTATAACAGTTTCAAACTGATTCTGTACAACGGTTGCAATAATATAGCGACTGATTCTGATGTTAATAAGATTGGAAAAGAGACAATTTAACTTTTAAGTTTATTTTATATTTTTGTTTTGCTATCAACTAACAGCTGTATAACAGTTAGAGAAATATGACAATAATTTTTTGTATAAGTAATAATAAAAGTAAAGAGATAGAAACACTGTGAAAAATTTGGTTACTGTTCTGCGCTGAAACCAAGACTCTTCCTTATCTATATTTGCTTTACGTCTCTTACTTTTACATGTGTTATACCATTTTATTATAAGGAAAAAATTAATATATACAGCTTTTCTCCCAATAAATTATAATTTCATTTTAAAATTATTTAATATAACTATATTTTGGTAAAAAAAAAAACATTGTTTAAACCACTTGTTTAACCACACATACCAAAATTCAATAACATTGGTTTAAGTTTTACACAAAGTACGAGTACAGAAAAAAATTAACAACCTTTTTGTATGCAAATTAGTTTAACACCAGGTTGTACCAGACAATATGTTACTCCAACACATGCATATGGAAATAATTGAATTACATTGAAGCTGTAATGGATGCCTCTATCTATCTAATGCAAAACCATCATGCCAAGGGATTAGATTGCAATAGACTCGTTGACATATGTGTGGTTGCTAGATGTAGATGTAGAGTTTTAGAGAGTGTCAAAATCCCTCTATGCACTAAAGATGATCAATGTTTTAAGTGCTGTTGGTTGCATGACCACTGGCCACTACTTGAAATTCATGAAAATGTGGTTAGAAGGACAAGCCCTTTACAATGTAAGCTGTTAGTATATATAATGGAATATTGGAAAATATACTGTGAATTAAATTTTTGGTTTTATATACTTTTAAGCACTGAGAAAATAAATGTTTATGAGGCTGTAACAGACAAAACAAAAAATAGATGTAGAATGAAGATTGTACTGTAAAATGTTCGGTATTTTCATTGAGAATTCTTAATAGAGTATTTATTACGATTTTCGACATCCATACCAATCGCTTAAAAAATCCCTTGATATACGAGCTGTAAAAGTTTATGGATAGATTTACAGCATACCTATGCAAAATTCTCACAAAGCTTTAAAATCCAGATTCTTTTGAAGACAAATCGGTAGATCAGTGAGTATAGAAGCTGTATGAGGTTACGGAATGTAAGATTATATAAAAGAAATATCTTAATATGGACAGCTTTGGCCCACTTACAATTTCAACCGAATTGAAGCAACTCAAAGTGTTTGTGCAAGATTCTAATCTTACTGTACACTGAGATTATACCTTTACCCAAGAACTACATAGAACTATGGCCCATTTACGTATTGTGTTCTGTAATTCCTCCATCAACTGTAAACGAGAGGAGGTTCAATTTAAGGTCTTATTCTCTTTTCGATTCCTATCGAATCAATTCTGTTTTTGTGAAGCACACATGTTTGCAGAAGATGTATAAAATGTTAATGGTGGCCTTAGAAAAAATCTTCAGGCAAAACGTTGGGATTTTAAACCATGGACTGTCTAGGATTTACGTGTGGGCAAATACCAACGATTTGAACATAAATCCTCCAAAGTTCAGGTGTTTGTTTAATAAAAGTCCAATGAAATATTGAAGATTGCGACCCGTTCAAAGAACCAGCTTATATTCAGGTTGGTATAAAACAATACATCGAGCCAAAAATTCTATTTCAGAAGAAAGTTAGTTTCTTTTTAGTTGTTTTTCCGATTTACGATTAACTTCAAACATTATTGTTATTTCTTAATTAAAAATCATCTCCAGCTATAGTTACTAGTTTAAGTTTCAAACAAAAAATAGCGAAATAAGAACAACTTAATGTGTTACTTCTATTTCCTTTTGTTTTTTAATATGTAAAAGAAAACAAGTAAAAGCGTGCTAAGTTCGGCCGGGCCGAATCTTATATACCCTCCACCATGGATCGTTTTTGTCGAGTTCTTTTCCCGGCATCTCTTCTTAGGCAAAAAAAGGATATAAGAAAAGATTTGCTCTGCGATATCAAGATATGGTCCGGTTTGGACCACAATTTTGTTATATGTTGGAAACCTGTGTAAAATGTCAGCCAATTCGAATAAGAATTGCGCCCTTTAGGTGCTCAAGACGCAAAATAGAGAGATCTATTTATACGGGAGCTGTATCGGGCAATAGACCGATGCAGACCATAATAAACACCTACGTTGATGGTCATGGAGGATTCGTCGTACAAAATTTCCGGCAAATCGGATAATAATTGCGACCTCTAGAGGCTCAAGAAGTCAAGATCGCAGATCGGTTTATATGGCAGCTATATCATGTTATGAACCGATTTGAATCTTATTCGACGCAGTTGTTGGAAGTAAGAAATACGTTATGCGAAATTTCAGCCAAATCGGATAGGAATTGCGCTCTCTAGAGGCTCAAGAAGTCAAGACCCAAGATCGGTTTATATGACAGCAATATCATGTTATGAACCGATTTGAACCATACTTGGCACAGTTGTTGAATATCATAACAAAATACTTCGTGCAAAAATTCATTTAAATCGGATAAGAGTTGCGGTCTCTAGAGGCTCAAGAAGTCAAGACCCAAGATCGGTTTATATGACAGCTATATCAGGTTATGGACCGATTTGTACCATACTTGGCGCAGTTGTTGAATATCATAACAAAACATGTCGTGCAAATTTTCATTCGAATCGGATACGAATTGCGCACTCTAGAGGCCCAAAAAGTCAAGACCCAAGATCGGTGTATATGGCAGCTATATCAGGTTATGAACCGATTTAAACCATACTTGGCACAGTTGTTGGATATCATAACAAAACACCTCGCTCAAAATTTCATTCCAATCGGATAAGAATTGCGCACTCTTGGGGGTCAAGAAGTCAAGACCCAAGATCGGTTTATACGGCAGCTATATCAAAACATAGACCGATATAGCCCATTTACAATAACAATCGATCTACACTAATGTGAAGTATTTGTGCAAAATTTCAAGCGGCTAACTTTACTCCTTCGGAAGTTAGCGTGCTTTCGACAGACATACGAACGGGCGGACAGACGGACGGACATCAAGAATATATATACTTTATGGGGTCTTAGACGCATATTTCGAGGTGTTACAAACAGAATGACGAAATTAGCATACCCTCCCTCCTATGGTGGAGGGTATAAAAATTAATCAAATGAGCTAAATATACAGTTATTAAAAAACTGTTCAAACAGGTGAAATGATGTGTTTGTCTGAATCGGGTAAATGAAGGGGTTTTTCCAAACAATTGAAGGCATGGATGTTCTAAACCGTTGAAATGACTGTTTGTTGAAACCATTGAAACTACCAGTGTGTTAAACCGATGAATAGACCGGTTCAAAATTATTTGTCCCTAGGTATGAAAAGCCCATATGAAAATCACCGGTCATATGGATAGTCAGAAGACTAGTCACTGGTCGCTGAAAACTGGTGAAATCGCCAGTTTGGGATTGGTCGCCTGGCCTGCAGGGCATGGGCTTGGAGATATTTCGCTCTCTAGCACATATACTCAAGACTGCTCTTAGTTCAAATTTTACTTAAATTGAGGAAATTTTTATTTTTTTTATGAAAAATTTAACTAAAATTGAAAACATGCTGCCAGTTGAACAAACTTGAACAGATTTTAGAAAATGTCAAATATTCAGTAAATTAAGGTGTTTGTGGAATTCCCTAGTTCCCAAAGTTCCCTACAGTTTAGTTAAATTTTCTAGTTACTTATAATTTTAACAATTTTAAGAGTATACAAGGAAATTTCTCATTCATATCGATTGAACTTTTTTTCAGCGTTTAACCAATCTTTTCTTGGACAAGGTTAGCATTTTCTTTCAGTTTTTTTTTTGCTTAGTCTGTTAAAGTACGAAAAAAATTTAAATACCATTTCAATATTTTAGGTAAACATTCGAAAATTTCAAGTACTCAAACAATGAGTCAAACATGAAATGATACGGCAGCAATTCAATGCATTCTGCATTCATCATCCTTTTTTTTGTTTATGGGAAATCGCTGGAACTGTGTAAAGTAAAGTAAATACATAAATAATGGGTAAATTGCCCATTGCTATTCAATGAAGGCAAAGTTGAAGAAGAAGTGAATGAATATCAATTGAAATTGAATTTGATTTGGAAGTTAAACAATGCAAAAAGGACTTGCACACAACACAACACGCATACCAACAAACGCCACTTAAACACACAATCCAAAAGCTTTAACTTAAGAATCAAGCAAAAAGTATGAATTGCCAAATAATTGGTAGGGGTTGGATGGGAATTGATTCCTTGATTTTTTTTTTCTGTTTTGCAATCTTGGCATGAGTAAAAGTAAAGTGCTTGAAAACATTTGATGAAAAGTATTACAGGGCGAGAAAAAATTGAAAGGAAATACAATAAACAGCATATGAGCCTTGCAAGTCAAAAAACAAAAAAAAATTTGGCGCGCGAAAGGTTTGCTAAACAATTTCAATAAGCAGAAGAAGAAAAAGCGAAATGTTACAAAACTCAATCAATAAAATCAGGTTTTCTTGCCAATGCTTTCAGCATGAATATCCCTTTTAATACATTTTAAGGTTTTTGTGTCTCTTTCTCGCTCTCTCTCTCTCTCTTAGTCCTTTTATGATTCTATACATGCTGCCATAATAGAATTATTCATGTATGTTGTTTACACGTTTCTTTTTCTCTTCTTTTTTGTAACGTGCAAACACGTTCACAACCTTTCACAACCCATAATCAACCTTTAATGAGCCTCAAATTAATAAATGTTTTCCCCATACAATTTAAAACGAACGATACGTCTGTGCTTCGCAACAGGATAAGCTTGTTTTGCACAGCATGACACCAATTTTTATATCGTAGCAGGACGAAGCGGCAAATGTTCCAACAACAGCAGCAGCAAGCACAGCAAAAATCCCGCGATTCTATTTCGAACTTATGGAAAATTATGCATTAGAATCAATTGAAATCTCTTAGAGGTGTATGTATGCGGCTGCATGTGTGTGTGTGTGTGGAGGATACAACGAGGCACACCGCCAGGATAATTTCGTACTCAAATTACATGGAACATCATCAGCAACAGCACTATCAGTGGTATAGCCATCGTCACCATCAATGGCTTTGCAATCATAAGCAAATTATGAAATTTTGCTAGCTTCATAACCAGATCTGTCTAACCTCCCCCCTCTCTAAATTGTCCTCCTCTCTACTCAACCTCCACTCAAAAACTACGGCACCAAACTGACTAAGATCACACAATTTTTGAATTTTAATAAACGTCACAGCCAATACGGCCAATAGGTGGTGGTGTCCATATTCACATGATGAAAATCATGACACTGATGATATCCTGTTGAGCTTTTATCCTTGCTAAAGGAAAAAAAAAGAGAAATGCAAAAACACAATAACGTTTTGCCTTCATAGGGTTCGTGAGTAAGCGAGAGAGAGAGAGAGGAGGCAACGAAAACAAGGGTGCTCATATTGGGTGCTCTTCGCATAGGTGTCAATTTCATTTAGGAGGTGCTCATATCACCCAAAAACAAGCTATTGAATTCTTTTTAGGTGTTCTGTAGTGGTTTTGTATGCCCAAATCGAAGGCAGCACACCACCAAGTGTTACGTACAGAGTGTGAGAGAGACCAATTATTGGGTGTAATTATCAACTGGGGAAATTGCTCTGCATACAGCGGGTGGTGGTAATGAGATATGGATATGAAATTCGAAACAATATTGAATTAGTGAGCTGAAAGAACCAAGTAAGAGGCAAAAACTTTAAAATTAAAACTAGGCAGAACCCGACCGAGATTCGAACCTGGGCACATGGAGCAGCAGCGAGAGCCGTTGCTGTGGTCTAGCGTTCGAAGCCATCAATACAACTTCCAAAAGATGCACACAAATGACATGTGTATGCCATGGGAACTAAGTAGTGGTATAGAAAAAAAGTCCATCACTACAAAGAAAATCCATGCCGTGGGAAAGAACAGCTGATGTGATAGCTGTCTGACTCGTGTCGTGCTTACAATGTAGACACGCCTTTGCGGTATATTCGATGTAAGAACGACCCACCAAGGTGTGGTCCTTGAAGCCTCCTCACCTAATGTGGCCGATTAGTTATTCCAACCAAATGGCGAAACGCACCCCATAGTGGTTGGTTGTGATCTCTGGCTTTCCTTTTTTATTACAAAAATCTCCGATTATTGAGCTCGTCTCGAAAAAGAAACAAACGAAAAAATTGTGAAATTAAATGATCTTCGCTCTAACAGGCAAAAAAGAAAAATTGTAAAATTAAATGATCTTCGCCTTAAGAGGCAAAAAAAAAACTTGAAAATGGATATTTGGGAAACATAAATCAACTAAGGTAAATCTTTACAGCCAAACCGTCTAAGCTTGGGCAAATTCGACCACTCCATTGAGATGCAGGGGGAAACTTCTTCTACCCGATGCAAGTTTAAGCTCAATGATAAGGAATCTCCTTTTCATAGCCTAGTCCGAACGGCGTGCCGCAGTGCGACACCTTTTGGGGAGTAGCATGGTACCTCACAAATGTTGCCAGCATTAGGAGGGGAAAGGTGAGCTTTGGTAAGATTGACAGTTTTTAACAGACACACTTAGACAATTTGAAGTCCATTGTGTTACAGTAGCGACAGACTAAGGCCTCTGGTGGAAACCGAATCCACGACCCCCGCTCTGGAAATCCGATCACCCTACCAACTCGGCTCGAGGGCGCCTAGGAGGGGATACTCATCGCTGACAGTTTTTTTTTTCACAGGTTTCGAAGACAGGCTTTCGGCGTCATAGGGGGACAAGCAAACTTCTGCGCAATGGTGGCCTCCATCTGGCGTATAAGGTAACGTCCAAAACCAAAAATGTTCGTCTGGATATCAAAATCAGCTAAGATTGCAGTGTAAAAACAGATGAGATTGGCAATTACTGAACAAAAAGGGATAATTTGCTTTGTTTCCTAATCGTTATGCGAGTAGAAGAAATTTTTGGAATGAAAATTAACTGAAAGCCGATTTCAACCTTGACTTGGAGACACTGATGATGCATAATGCTATATTGAAGCGTTTTAGGCAAGCTGCATCTAAAAACAATTTCACATTTTGTGAAAAATTCATTAACTAAGAGCCTCTTAAAGCAGCAAAATATCTTACCGACTAGCATTTTATAAGGAGTTTGAGCTAGAACTGCCAGAATATCGATGACACTATCGATAATTTATTTTTTGTCTAAATATCGATAGATATTTTTCTTAACGATACCATCGGCATAGTTCAGTCTATTGCAAAATTGAACAAAATTAGCGATCTGAACCTGAAGGTATCCTATAAGATACATTGCGCCTATAGAGGGCGCAATTTTCATCCGATTAGGCTAAAATTTTGTACAATGCTATCTCTTATGATTTCCAACTGACTTTATTAAATTTGGTTTTTTGTTCTTTCGGTGCATTGATCACGGGAAATGTTCTTTTCACTTTCATTTGAAATTAAGCATCGATACTATCGATATTTAATGTTAGAAATATCGAAAATATCGAATGATGCGATTATCGATAGTTTGTCAACTATTTGGGCAGACAATAGTCTCTGGGAGCAATATAGGATTTTCGCCGTCCTACCGACCTTTTCGCTGTTCCACAGGGTTACATGAGCAAACGCCTTCTCTGAGGATGGTACCATCCGCATCGTTTTGATGCCGGGCCATATCGGAGTAACTGGGGATGAGAAAAGGACGATTTGGCAGTGAAGTTTTGAGAACTGCTGTCAATAAACTTGGTTAACCCGAAGCTTTTCGGGTCGACGCAGTCCGAGTTAAGGGCGTGGGCTACGAATGCTCATGTAACCCTGTTCCACAGGAATGCTCATGTAACCCTGTTCCACAGGGTTACATGAGCATTCGTAGCCCACGCCCTTAACTCGGACTGCGTCGACCCGAAAAGCTTCGGGTTAACCAAGTTTATTGACAGCAGTTCTCAAAACTTCACTGCCAAATCGTCCTTTTCTCATCCCCAGTTACTCCGATATGGCCCGGCATCAAAACGATGCGGATGGTACCATCCTCAGAGAAGGCGTTTGTCTCCATCTTACTTTCCGAAACTATTCGTGATCTTACCGCCTTGGTTGGTATTGCCCTGATGGCCAGTTTACTGTCCTTTAGGATATTCACCTTCGACGTTCTAGCGTGAATACCACACCACCTCACGCATTGCGTGATTGACAGAATTTCGGCCTTCAGGAACGTATTATAGTCAGACAGTCTAAAACAGATCTCAGTCCCTGTGTTTTCAATGAAAACCCAGGCCCACTCTGTCCTCTAGCTTTGATCCATCCGTGTTACTGAAAGAAAGTAAGAAGGAGGTCGGTATAGCTTTCGGTATCATAACGGGACACAAAGGACTACGAGCTCATTTATGTAAAATCAGTGCGGCAAGTGATAGCATGTGAAGGGCATGAGGGGAAGAGGATGAGACGTTGGAGCATTTCATATGTCATTGCCCGGCATTCGCTGCTAAAAGACGCTGTTCCTTAGGTGGGGACAAAATACCAGAACCATACATGAACCAACTTAAGGACGTGGTATGAAAAGCCATTAAGGATTTTGTCAGTCGCACGGAATTCCTAACTTAAAATTTTCTTTTTCGAGGTTAGTTTTTAGATCGCACTACAAGCCTCTTACTGGCTTAGGTGTATGTCTATAGTGGCATGGGGCAGATTTATATCTGCACCTTCTTTTCAAACCAACCTTACCTAACCTAAACCAATTTATGTATTCTTCGTTTGTTTCTCTTTCGAGACGAGCACAGCAAAGAAAAAGACAGAGATCGCAACTCTATGGGAATCGTAAAAGTGGAGTATACCGTGAAAATGTGGCTACCATGCAAGCATGACACTAACCTAGTATGATACCTTTTACACTAGCTATCCTCCTCCACCGCATGTATTTTTACTTTGTATTGATGGACTTATTTTCCACACAACTACATGAACTCAATTGTACACACATGTTATTTGTGCATCTTGTGGAGGTTGTATTGATCGCTTTGAATGCAAGACAACGGCGGATACAATCGGATACAAATTGCACCCTCTATAAGCGCAATGTATCTTAATGCATACATTCAGTGTCGAATCGCTTATTTTTGTTAAATTTTGCAAAAAATCAATATCAATACCATCAATACTTTTGTCAGCTCTACCGCCAGCACTACCAAGATGCTCATAAACGTCTCTGACTTTTAAAGAGTACTACTGACCATTGCATTTTTTCAGATCAGGGTATTTCATGCATAATACTTTCGAATCCGCATAACTGTAATATGCTTAAGGGAAAAATTCCGCTTAAGTGAAACATGGGGGAAAGAGGCAAAATTTTTTGGTGTTACTGTTGAAATCGGATAAGTGAAACGCTAAAAACACATCGATTTCGTTTCACTTATCCACAGTTTATCACTTTAGCGTAGTTCGGATAAATGTAATTCGTTTCCAATTAAGCGATTTAAGCATTATTGCAAGCGAATTTTCACCTCAAAGTATTAATGCTCAGTAGAACTTTTTAAAAGTCAGAGATAACCATAATATGTTTTTGCGAATTTTATTGATGACACAATTTTTTTAAATTTCAGTTAACTTTTTTACTCATGCGTGAAGATGTTGCATCAATAAGGCAAAATCGTTGTTGGGTTTTATAAAACGGTGTTCCAAGGAGTTTAATAATCGTTTTATGACCTAGCGTTTGTTTACAAGCTTAGTCCGGCCTACCTTGGAATACGGTTATGTGGTTTGGATCCTCATTCTACAAGTGCTACTCAGATATGATTGAATCAGTACAGGTACAATTTCTTCTTTTGCACTTAGGTGCTTACCATGGAATTCGACTGAATATCTTACCCCCTGCAAGAACCATTTGAACCAACTTATTGACTTACCAACGCTCGAAAGTAGGCGCTGGATGCTTAGGGCCCTATTCATTGTGAAATTATTGCGTGGTCAGATTGATTCCCAATTCCTAAGTGGCGAATTAAATTTTAATATTCCTCTCCGAAATACTCGGCATTACATACCTCTTAGACTAACTTTAGTGAGATCTATTTACGAATTAAACAATCCATTTCGGTCTTTGTGTGATGTTTATAACAAATTGTATAGTAGTATATCCTTCACCGATCTTATTCGTGTAATAAAGAATTCTAACCTTCGTCTGTAGTAGTAGGAGGTAGCCGCCTCGGTCGCCAGGGGCAGGTGTGAGTGACGTGGTAATGAACGAAATCATTTTCAGTTTAGTGGTATCATCATTTAAACGATTTTCGCTTAAGCGAAATCAGTTGCATTGAATAACACCAAGCATTATTGATTCTTTCCATCAAGTTTCACATAAGTGGGATTTTTCACTAAAGCATATTACAGTTATGCAATTTCAACTGCATTTAACAGAATGTAAACTTAAATTGCATAAGTGAAAAAGTCATTCGCTTTAGAAAAAAATTATGTAAAAACATATCTCTTATCTTGTCATTTTGCTGATAATTACAATACCTCTGATTGTTAATGAGCATTGCTCTTTTTCAACTCCAGTTATTTCATATATATATAGTACGTTGATGTGAAAGTACCCTTTACTTATGGATTAATGCTTAAATGAAACGATTTTCACTTATCCGAACCACGCTTTACTGAAATTTACGGATAAGTTAAACAAACTATGAGCATTTTTAGCGTTTTACTTATCCAGATTCGACTGTAAAGACGTAAAAATAAGGTTTCACTTATCTATCCAAAAGCGGAGTTGATAGCATGCTCGGATTACCAGTGTGGAGTTCGTGGGTTCTATCCCCACCAGAGACCTTGGTCAGATGCAACTGTGGTTTCACAATGTATTTAAAATTGTCTAATGGTGATTGCGATTGAGCCAAAAAGTGTAAATTTGCAAAATGTTGTCCCGTATAAGTGCAACAATAGTGTAACATTTTTTTCAGAATCAAAATCACCATAAGTGTGTCTGTAAAAGACTACCATTCCCAAGTTATCCATTATTGCACAATGAATTGCACTTATCCGAACTAAGCTCAACTGAAAATTGTGGATAAGTGAAAGAACTAACAAAAGGCAGATGTTTTGCCAGATTTTACCTACTTTTGAAACAGTGAGCTGTACAAGTCCTCACTACGGTAGTTCCAAATATGCTAAACGTCTGAACATCGTCGAATATAACTGTTATGTATACCGGTCTCCCGATTTAGGTTACTTAACCCACAAATTGTGTAATTTTTATTATAAATCGATGAAATTTAGAGCAGTGTATTGTAAAAAAATTTATTTAGAATTAGGCGCATATCCATCCGGAAGTCCACCGTAGCGCAGATATTAACATGTCCGCCCATGACGCCAAACGCCTGGGTTCGAACCCTGGCGAGACCATCAGAAAACAAATTTTCAATGGTGGTTTTCCCCTCCTAATGCTGGCAACATTTGTGAGGCACTATGCCATGTAAAACTTCTCTCCAAAGAGGTGTCGCACTACGGCACACCGTTCGGACTCGGCTATGTTTATAGCCCCTTATCATTGAGCTTAAACTTGAATCGGACTGCACTCATTGATATGTGAAAAGTTTGCCCCTGTTCCTTAGTGGAATGTTCATGGACAAAATTTGCAAATTGTTATACCCTGCAACACCACTGTGGTACAGGGTATTATAGATTTGTGCATTTGTTTGGAACGCTAAGAAGGAGAAGAGCTCGACCCATCGATAAATATACGCATTGGCTTAGAATCACTTCCTGATTCGTTTTAGCTATGTCCGTCTGTCTGTCTGTCCATGTATTCTTGTAATCAAGGTACAGGTCGCATTTGTTTTCCGATTTTCACAAAATTTTGCATAAGTGTCTTTTTTTGTCCAAGGACGAATGCTATTGATTTTGAAAAAAATCGGTTCAGATTTTGATATAGCTCCCATATATATCTTTCATCCGATGTGCCCTTTTAAAGCTTTAGAAGCCACAAATTTAATCCGATCCTTAAAAAATTTGGCACGAAGTATTTTTTTAACGACACCTAAAATGCTTGCAAAATTTTATTAAAATCAGTTCAGATTTAGATATAGCTCCCATATATATCTTTCATCCGATATGCCCTTTTAAAGCTGTAGGAGCCGCAATTTTGGTGTGATCTCTACCAAATTTGGCATGAAATGTTTCATCATAATCGGATCAGATTTATATATAGCTCCCATATATGACTTTCGTCTGATTTGACATATAAAGGCTGTAGAAGGCATAATTTTTGGTCCGTTCTTTACAAAATTTGGCACGAAGTGTTTTTTGTGACTTCCTAGTATGTGTGCAAAATTTCATCATAAAGGGATCAGATTTATATATAGCTCCCATATGTACCTTTCGTCCGATTTGACCTATAAAGGCTGTAGAAGCCACAATTTTGGTCCGATCTTTACAAAATTTGGTATGAAGCGTTTTACCCAATATTCTCATATGTGTGCAAAGTTTCATAAAAATTCGTCCAGTTTTAGATATAGCTCCCATATATATCTTTCATCCGATATGGCCTTTTAAGGCTGTAGAAGCCACAATTTTGGTCCGATCTTTACAAAATTTGGCATGGGCCGTTTTTTTCAACATCCTCAGATGTGTGCAAAGTTTTATCATAATCGGATCAGATTTATATATAGCTCCCATATATATTTTTCATCCGATATGACCTTTTAAGACTGTAGAAGCCACAATGTTGGTCCCATCCTTACAAAATTTGGCATGGGCCGTTTTATTCATTGTCCTCATATGTGTGCAAAGTTTCATAAAAATCCGTCCAGATTTAGATATAGCTCCCATATATATCTTTCATCCGATATGGCCTTTTAAGGCTGTAGAAGCCACAATTTTGGTCCGATCTTTACAAAATTTGGCATGGGCCGTTTTTTTCAACATCCTTATATGTGTGCAAAGTTTCATAAAAATCGGTTCAGAGTTAGTTATAGCTCCCATATATATTTTTCATCCGATATGGCCTTTTAAGGCTGTAGAAGCCACAATTTTGATCCGATCTTTACAAAATTAACCATGGGCCGTTTTATTCAACGTCCTCGTATGTGTGCAAAGCTCCATAAAAATCGGTCCAGATTTGGATGTAGCTCCCATATATATTTTTCATCCGATATGGCCTTTTAGGGCTGTAGAAGCAACAATTTTGGTCCCATCTCTACAAAATTTTTCATGAGATTGTTTAATTGACATCGCAATACGTGTGCAAAATTTCATCAAAATCAATCCGCCCGACTTTTGCCTTTCCTCACTGGTTTTATTTGCTGGCGCATATCCACAGTGGTGCTTAGACTTGTATACAACTTTATTGTATACAACTTATTGGATTTCAGGACCCATTTTTTGAGTTTTTTTTTTGCTTTTTTTTGTTTTTATATGGATTGCCCAAAAAGTAATTGCGGATTTTTTAAAAGAAAGTAAATGCATTTTTAAAAAAAATTTAGAATGAACTTTAATCAAATATATTTTTTTACACTTTTTTTTAAAGCAAGCTAAAAGTAACAGCTGATGACTGACAGAAGAAAGAATGCAATTACAGAGTCACAAGCTGTGAAAAAATTTGTCAACGCCGACTATATAAAAATCCGCAATTACTTTTTGGGCAACCCAATATTATTTAAGTTGAATTCGATATATAAAATATCATAAACTCATATATGTTAAGTCATAAATCATGAATGATTCCTATATAAGTTAAAGTTGCAACAAAATACTAACAATTATAAAACCTATTACATATTTATTTTAAAAATTGTGATTTATATAAATATTTACTGAAATTTACTAGAATTTTCAAAATTTTTGTTTAAAAATTTAGTTTATTCTCTTAGTTTTTATATTTTTTTATAGCTTTATATGTTTAGATTCTTCTTCTTTCAACTTCGATATCTGGAGCTACAAGAAGACTTTTATTTCTCATAACTAACTTTTTTACATTTGCAATAAGTCACTTGATGAGATTTTTCAAAATCACCGTCGGCATTTTGCTCAACATCAACTCTCGCTATGATTGGTTAAAAAAAAAAAACTTACCGCTTCTCTTCGTTTGATTTCCCAAAATCTGATCAATGCTGTAGACAGCACGTGGTCGCGATACAGGACTTTCTTGTAGGGGGCGTATTACAGGAGCCATTATAGCATGGGAGGCGGTAGTTGTCATCATGTTATAAATTGTTAAAGGTTTTTGGAAAACTTTTTTATATAACAAATTGATTGGCAAATTTTATTTTCAATTTTCGTTTAAACATTCACTTTAACATTTAGAAGCACTGTTTGTATATCCACCTTGTTTTTCTTTTTTAATTGCACTTGTTTTTAGAGATCTTTTTGTTAATTATTTTAATTTCATAAATTTGTATTCCTTAAGCAATTATTTGGATGCTTTTAATGTGAGGGCAAAATTTCTTTGGTTTTCTTTGTTTGTGAATTTTTTATTATTATTGATTTATATTGTTTTTCTTTGTTCCTTTGCGAAGGACGTAATGTTCGTTACGACCTTTAACCACCGACTAAGCAATGAATGGTTAAAACATTAGCATTAAATACAATTATAACAGTTATAGGCTTCCAGCCGCATGGTTGTCTGACTGAAATGGCAAAACAGAGAGCCAGCAACCCTTAGACATTCATTCACATCACACCGAGGTGGTTTCAGCAGCGTATATCTCTTTCACTCCTTAGGGGAGAGAGAATAACAAATACCAATGTTTCACGCTGCTTCTATGTGTGTATTGGTGTACAAGAGGGTTGGTTCTACACACAGCACAGGTAGGTTGCTAAACACATACAAGAGCACCCAGCTCACTTACACCAAGGGGTGTTACATTTAATATACCCTAGATGTGTTTATACATATATGAGTGTGGCTGAGGTCCTTTCACACTATTGTTGTGAATATACAACTCTAGGGTGTTGAAACTTATTAATGAAACATTTAACTCTCTTTAGCCAGACATATGGTACAGGCTCTCTTTCTTTCCTCCATATGCCACCTTCCCTTTTTGTAGGTATGTGTTGATTTTTATTGAGTTAACTAAACGCTTGGGTCAATATTTTCTAACTCAATTAATCAAAAATCATATGAAATTATCTTAACATCAGTTAAATATGCTTTGGCAGAATGTGGGGCTTGATCTTGTCATCATCAGCAAATCTCCCTTAGGTTGCTTCCTCTCTCACCCTCCCCTGGCTGTGTGCTGCCTGCCACCAATACACATCCCATCATCTTCAACATCCTCATCTGGTTGCTTGTTTGTTATTGGATATACTTGGCATACTTTTTGTGGTTTGTTACCTGCCCTGCCTAACGCCATCATAAAATTTTTATGATTTCCATAATTTTTATATGATTTTGTTCCCACTCAACCAAAGGTTTCTTCCTGTGGTGCTTTTGCTTTCCTCTACACCTTTGTGTGTTGCTTCTTCAGAAGTTGTTTTTGTTCACAGGGTTGTCTTCATACAATGCCCTCAATTATGGCGACCATAAATATTTGTATAGCTTTTTGAGACGATGAGATCCTTTTTTTCATCCTTGCTTAGCTACATTGGCACAATGTGACCGATTGAGCATTCGGTGGTGCTCAATGAATCCTTTTACTGCAGAAGGGATTTTCAAATGTATTTCACAGCTAAGTTCATTGATTAAATAAAAATCGTAGTTGGGATTTCTGCTCGTAGCCTTGAGCTGAAGGTGACTAGTGGTAGTATGACTAGTAAATCTAAATAAAAGGACTGGACAGGTGTATTCAGGATATTAAAGTTTGGTTTGTTTTTGAGAATATTAGTGACATATTCCAAAATAAAATATTAATCGTTGTAGTCGTAAGCCGACCAGTAACTCACTTTTTCCCTTAATGTTGAATTCTTGTACAACTATGCAATCGCTCTTATTTGGATTAAAAAAACTATACATAAAACCTATATAAAATATAATAAAACTTAGATTTAACTGTAGTTGGTAAGGCATGAATCACAAAGCCAATGAAAATCATTGGAAAATCATTACCGGCTTTTGCTGGCGAACTCAAACACCTTAAAGTGAACCAAATGTTTTTGTATCGCAGCTTAAATCGCTATAATGATACTGGGAGCGTTGCTAAAATCCATGGCGCTAGAGCTGGCAAGCTATCGCTAGTAGCAACATTTGATATTTCTATAAATTAATATCGATACAATCGTTAATTTCCCATCACCTACATTTCAAATGAGAAGTAGCAAGTAAAAATGAGTTAAGTTCGTCCGGGCCGAACTTTGGATACCCACTACCTCGGGTATATATATAAACTACCTTTCGTCATGATCCGGTGAAAAATGCGTCATTTATGCCCCCATAGCAGATTTATCGAAATATGGTCCGGTTTGGAGCAAATTCGTCACGGATATTGAAAGTCATTGCTCAATTTTGTAAAACAAAATATTGGTCTTTTGGACACGGATGACGAAAAGCCACACATATTTCACTGTGTCAAATTTCAGCGATATCGGATAATACATGTGCTTTTTATGGGGCCAAGACTTTAAATCGAGAGATCGGTCAATATGGCAGCTATATCCAAATCTAAACCGATCTGGGGCAAATTGAAGAGGGCTGGGCCTATCATTACTCACTGTCCCAAATTGCGGCGAAATCGGACAATAAATGCGCCTTTTATGAGCCCAAAACATTATATCGAGAGATCGGTCTGTATATCCAAATCTAGACCGATCTGGGTCAAGTTGCAGAAAGTTTTTGAAGAGTCTAACGCAACTCACTGTTCCAATTTTCGGCAAATTGGACAATAAATGCGCCTTTTATGGGCCCAAGACCTTAAATCGAGAGATCGGTCTATATGGCAACTATATCCAAATCTGGACCAATATTGGCCAAATTGCAAAAATATGTCAAGAGGCCTAACACAACTCACTGTCCCAAATTTTGGCAAAGTCGGACAATAAATGCGCCTTTTATGGCCCAAGACCTTAAATCGAGAGATCGGTCTATATGGCAGCTATAACCTAATCTCAACCGATCGGATGCAAATTGAAGAGGGCTGTCGCAGGGCGTAACATTACTCACTGTTCAAAAATTTCGGCAAAATTGGACAATAAATGCGCCTTTTATGGGCCCAAGACCTTAAATCGAGAGATCGGTCTATATGACAGCTATATCCAAATCTGGACCGAACTGAGCCTAAATGAAGTGAGATGTCGACTGGCCTAACACAACTCATTGTCCCAAATTTCAGCAAAATCGGATAATAAATTTGGTTTTATGGGACTAAGACCCTAAATCGTTATATGGAGTTTGGCAGCGTTGCGTCTGAAAAGCTGGTTATTATTGCTCTGATGGCCAGTTTACTGTTCTAGAGATGATAACACGTCCTCGCGTTAACACCATACCACATCACTCATTCCGTGATCGCCCAGAGTCGGAAACCGATCTCAGTCACACTCAACCTTAAGTGATGTCTGTGGTATCCGATCCGAAACCTCTTCCATTCCCTCCAGGTTTCCTATTGTCGCCTTGATTATTCCAGAATTCCTACTGTCGCCTTGATCTGTGTGTCTATGGGTCGGATAAGTAAAATATTCTCTTGGTCTCTAGTGGGCGTGTCCTCATCGCTCCTCCTATACCAGGACAACATTGTCGCTGAACCTCTTGTATTTTCCTTACGTTACACTTATTCTCCAACAAATCACTGAGGCGTAAGTATGTAATGGTCTAATCACGCTCCTATGAGCCTATCCTCGTATTCAGGTACTATTTCGAACCTACGGCCCGTCTTCATAGCGTCTGTACGCTCATGAATGTAACACTTCCAATTCAGTTTCTTGTCCAAAAATACTCCTATGTACTTGACCTTGTCAGATATCAAAATCGTTCGAATGAGGAAATGTGGTGCATCAAAGTGGCCCACCATCGTCTTCCTTGTGAACAGACAGATTTCACTTTACTTCGGGTTAACATTGAGACTCCTAGGTCTAGCCCAGTCGTATGCCATCTTCAAGACCCTTTCGACCCTTCTGCTGATTCGGATCCTTAGAAGTATTATACTTCTAAGGGGTAACATGTCCCATATAAGTCGCAGCTGAACATGTTTGTAAAGTTTCATTACGCCTCACTGGTCCAGGGACCACATTCAAAGCCACGCTTGCCTTACCAAAATGACTATCCAAATTTGAGCTATGCTTTAATGCTCTGAGTACTGTACTGAGTTGTACAAACACAGAAGCAACCTATATCCATGGCCATACGGATTTCCGATTTTAATACACAGGATTTTCATTAAGGGGGATGAACAGTGTATGACTTAAACGAAAACACAGGATCAACTACCTAGCTCACATGACCAACTCAATATCAAACCATACTTAAAATAACATGAATTAAAGAAGATTTCATGCAGCGAAATAAAACATTTGAGGCTTTGGATTTAGTCGCATATGATTTAATTTGCTACAAGTTGTTTTAAACCTAGAGAGCTCGAGATAAGGAGAAGAAGAAGATTCCGGACTATATGAAAGCTGAAGATCAAGAGCTAAGATTTCTCAAAAATTAAGATGAACTGGTTTTTAAACTAAAAGATGTTCAAGTAGAAATTGGTGTTAAATGCTTGGACAAAGATCAGGAACGATACAGAGGTGGGAGTTTGTAAGGACGAAAGGGAGATTGTATGCCCACAAAGATGGGAGGGAATTGTAAGTACTAGAAATCTCAAGACGGGATGATTTCTTTTAATCTAAAAACTTAATTTCGAGCATTTGAGATGGAGGGTAATGATGATTAAATTGTTAGTTTAAAATAGCTGGCTTTATATATATATATTTATTATTAGGTATCGATTTCAGTCGGAACAAAATCTATAAATTCTTGCCTTTAAAAATTCAGTCCGCCTTTCATTTGTAATATCTAAGCATTGCCGTGACATTTGGCGCAGATTCAATAGAAAATTTGCCTTCTTTATAGACCAATGGACCTTTCAAACTTCGTGAGGTTATGAAGGAACTGAAGAGTTTTAAGATCCATCTAACAACCAGACCCACTTATGGCTCTTACAGACAATTTCCACACTTAAGTGCTAGAGGAATTACCAGAAATCTTCTTCATATATATAAAAATCAATTTGTGTTTGTTTGTAGGTTTGTTTGTGTGTTCCTTATAGACTCAAAAACGGCTGAACTGATTTTCTTGGAATTTTCACAGATGGTGCATAATGATCACGTGGTAAAAATAGGGGTGGGGGGGGGCGGACCCTCCCCCTTACCCTAATTTTCAAAATGCCAGATCTCGGAAATGGGTGGTGCGATTTAACCAAATTATGTGTGCTCTCTTATAGTAACCTACAAACAAAAATTTGATTTTCAAATTTCGGATGGGGTACCTAGGGGGGATGCCCCACCCTAAAACCAACGAAACATATATTTAGACCAATCACGACAATATGGGACTCAAATGAAAGGTGTTTAAGATTAGAAAACGTATCTGATATCCAATTGTCGGACTAAGTGTTTGGGGGATCACCCCAACCCCCAAAACACCCCTAAATCGGACATATTTACCGATCATGGCAATATGAGACTCAAATGAAAGGTATTTACGAATAGAATACAAATCTGATATCAAAATTTGCGACCAAGTATTGAGAGGGCCGCCCCTCCCTAAAAACACCTCCAAACATGACTTATTTACTGACAATCACAATATGGGACTCAAATAGAAGGTATTTTAGTGTAGTGTATCCAAATGTGGAACCAAGTGGTTTAGGGGCCCCCTTCCCAAAAACACCCCCCAAAGAGCACAAATTTAAGAGCATAGCAATATGGGGCTCAAATGAAAGATCTTTGGAACTACCCCACGAATCTGATATCAATGTTCGGGAAAAAGTTTATATGAGCCCAACCTACCCCATAACACCACCCAAATAGGAAAAATTTGCTGACCATTGCAATATGGGGCTCCAATAAGAGGTACTTTAGAGTAGAATATGAAGTTGATATATATTTTCAGAGAAATTCACTAAATGGCCGCCCCATCCCCCAGCACACCCCAAACCAGACATGTTTGCCGACTATGCAAATATGGGGCGCCAATGAAAAGTATTTTGAAGTAGACCACGAATCCGATATCAACATTCGGGACCAACTGTCTAGGGGACGTCCCAACCCCATAACAATCCCCAAATAGGACGTATTTGCTCACCGTGGCAATTTGGGTCTTACTGAGAGTGGAGCTCTCCACAAAGCGGACATATTTGCTGACCAACTGTCTAGGGGATGTCCCACCCCCATAACAACCCCCAAATAGGACGTATTTGCTCACGATGGCAATTTGGGTCTTACAGAGAGTGGAGCTCTCTACAAAGCGGACATATTTGCTGACTTTTGCAATAATAATTTGAGATTAGAAAATGAAAATTTGATATCCAAGTTTGAGTCCATTGGCAACATGGGGTTCAAATAAATATTGATATTGAAAGTAGAGTACGATGCTGATTTATTTTCAGGGCTAAGTGTTTGGGGGACCACCCCAATCCCCAAAACACCCCTAAATCGCGAATATTTACCGACCAGGTCAATGTCCACCTGCAATGAAAAGTATTGCGGAGTAGAGCACGAAATTGATACCCATTTTCGGGACCAATTTTCTGCGGCTCTACCGCTTTCCCAAAATACCTCACTAACAAGAATTTTTTTCTGACCATCGCAATATGGGGCTCAAGTAAAGGTATTTAGGAGTAGAATACGAATTTGATATCCAAATGTGGGACAATTTATCAACGTAAAAATCGAAGACAATCTAGCCATGTCCGTCCGACTGTCTGTTGAAATCACGCTACAGTCTTTAAAAATAGAGATATTGAGCTTAAACTTTGCACAGATTCTTATTTTATCTATAAGCAGGTTAAGTTCGAAGATGGGCTATATTGGACTATAACGATCCGCCGATTTAGGGTCATAGGCCCATAAAAGTCACATGTATTATCCGATTTTGCTGAAATTTGGGACAGTGAATTGTGTTAGGCCAGTCGAGATCCTTCTTTAAATTGGTCCAGATCGATCGAAATTTAGATATAGCTGTCATATAGACCGATATCTCGATTTAAGGTCTTGGGCCCATAAAAGGCACATTTATTGCCCTATTATGCCAAAGTTTGTGACAGTGAGGTGTATTAGGCTCCTTGACATCTTTCTGCAATTTACCCCAGATCAGTTCAGATTTGGATGTAGCTGCCATATAAACCGATCTCTCGATTTAAGGTCTTGGGCCCATAAAAGGCGCATTTATTGTCCGATGTCCCCAAAATTTGGGACATTGAGTTGTGTTATTCCCTTAGACATACTTCTTCAATTTGGCCCAGATCGGTACAGATTTTGATATAGCTGCCATATAGACCGATCTTTGGTTTAAAGGTTTATACCCTTAAAAGACGCATTTATCGCCCGATTTTGCCAAAATTTGGGACACTGAGTTGTGTTAGGCCCTTCGATATTCTTCGTCAATTTAGCCCAAATCGGTCCAGATTTAGATATAGCTGCCATATATACCAATCTCTCGTTTTAGGGTATTGGGCCCATAAAAAGCGCATTTATTGCCCGATTTTGGCAAAATTTGTGACAGTGAATTGTGTTAGGCCCCTTGACATCTTTTTGCCATTTGGCTCAGATCAGTTCAGATTTGGATATAGCTGTCATATAGTTATGTTAGGCCCTTCGATAGCCCTCTTCAATTTTGCCCAGATCGGTTCAGATTATAGCTGCTATATAGACCGATATCTAGATTTAAAGTCTTGGCCCCATAAAAAGCACATTTATAATCCGATTTCGCTGAAATTTGAAACAGTGACCTGTGTTAGATCTGATACACATACGACATCCGCATCATATATGGTTCAGATCGGTCTATATTTGGATATAGCTACCAAAAAACCAATATTTTGTTGTACAAATTGAACAATGACTTATACTTATTAGACCTCTCAATATCCGTGTCGAATTTGGTTCAAATCGGACCATATTTCGATGAAGCTGATATGGGGGCATAAAATATCCAATTTTCACCAGATTGTGACGAAAGGGGGTTTATATATTTGGTTGCCCAAAAAGTAATTGCGGATTTTTTAAAAGAAAGTAAGTGCATTTTTAATAAAACTTAGAATGAACTTTAATCAAATATACTTTTTTTCTAAAGCAAGCTAAAAGTAACAGCTGATAACTGACAGAAGAAAGAATGCAATTACAGAGTCTCAAGCTGTGAAAAAATTTGTCAACGCCGATTATATGTAAAATCCGCAATTACTTTTAGGCAACCCAATATATACCCGAGGTGGTGGCTATCCAAAGTTCGGCCCGGCCGAACTTAATACCTTTTTACTTGTCTTTAATCGTTCAGCTCGCAGTCACAATTTTCCAAAATTTAATTATTAAATCCTTCATTATTTTTCTAGAGGAGTTGCCGGCGCAATCATATTTTGAAACATGCTTTGCAAACAGCCTTGTTAGCATTAGCCCCCTTAAAAGCCGATAAACTAAATAAAACAAAATGGACAAGTCATAATCTCTTTAAATTGCTTTTAAAGTAATTCGATACTTGGATAACAAACATTAGGGGAACATTAAAGATGTACCGCAGCAAATAAGCAGCCTACCATCTTATCTCCCAATCTAGGCATTGCTGGCCAAGAGGCCATCAAACATTTTTTTAAATGAGGTCAATTAAAGACAACAGCGGCGTCAGGCAAGAGATACTGCCGAAATTATCAAATCCAAAAAAAATGCAAAATCATCTTTTAAAAATGGCCAAGAGTCTAGGAGTAAGCGAAACTGAAAGTAAGTAAGCATTGCCTCAGAAGAGCAAGGGATGATTAGTTGATGCTTGCGAGAAGCAATGTTCATGGCTTACTCAAGCACCAGCTCTAGAACTCATTAGGCACAAAACTCTAAAGTAGGCGAAACCTTTGAGCATCATGGCCTCAGGCAGGCTGCCTAAAGTGCCCTAAGGTTGGAGTAAGCTACTCCGAGTGGTCTCATATAAATGAATACAGAGCTCTATATTAAACCATTGATCCTGCCACCGATGCCAAGGTAAAAGCAGTCACTAAGACTGTTGCTCAATGAAATCATCAGTGATTTACCCGGGTAACAGCTAAATATCCTAAATAAACAAAAATCTTCTTCCTTCGATACTAACACCCTCACCAACCAACCTGCTCTTAAATGTTCTCCTATTCTCTATCTCTCTTCCTCACTTTCTTTTTCTCTTTAATCCCTTGAGTTATAGCGCATGATTAACAGTGGCTTTACAAACCGCATGGCTTTGACTAGCGTCAGTGTTTGTCTTTTTCTGACGAAAATCATGCCAAACTACATTTGACCCAGTCAATGTTGTGGTCCTTTGGCATTTTATGGCGTCATTTCATGCACAGCTGTCAAAATTAATGATTGTTTCTTTTTGGCGGACATTGTGAGGTTTCCTTTGTTTCTTCGCTTTTGCGAGTCGAGTACCTCTTGTTTCGACTTGAGCCAAGCGTTTTCGTTTGGTTTGTTTGTGTCAAAAGTACAATGGAATTGTGCAAGTTTTCACAAATTAGCGCCTTGTCATGGTGCCAGTATCTTATGTAATTGCCAAAACAAGTCCACATATGAGTGTCGTCTCTTGTATTGCAGTGACGCTAGTCAAGTGCTTCCAGGAACAAAAAGGATCACAAGGATTAACATATAATGTGTATGTAAACATCATTATGAGTAACGATGGAGTTTTATGGCATGATCTATGTTTAGAGGAAAAAATAGATGACAAAATTTGGTGCGATTAAATTTTTGGTATTAGGTTGTCCTCAAACTCGTGGTATAGTTGAAATTTAATTTTTGTGAAAAATGTAGCCAGGCTCTGGCAGAATTCTGGAATACTAACGTCCCAATAACACTTAATATTGGTGACACCGCTTTATTTGTTAATAGGATTAGGCAGGAGAATTTAGATATGACAATATGTTCGGAAAATCTAATCGAAGAGGTTCAGGATTCGAGGGCCTCCAAGGATCACTCCTTGTTTAGAATAGCAAGGCCAGCGGTGAATCCGATAAACTTCCGTAAAAAGTTGAAAATCAATTAGACAAAACCCCGAAGACTCCTCAAAAGAAGGCTTGTGCACTATTATTTAGATTGTCCAAGCATAGAAGATATTGACGACAATGTTAACAGGATTATAATTGCAATAGTGGGGTATTTCGAAAATAGTTATCCTTTTCGAGAAAGGAAATCAGCCCAAGAAAAACCCTGGATGGCCGGGAAGATGCACAACATTGGATAGGTTAGGTAAGGTAAGAGTGTCTGTCTATTCACTAAGACAATTTCAGTCCATTGTCATGCCACAATAGCTACGGACCAGTCCCTGGTGGGAATAGAACCCACGACCTCGCACTGATAATCCGAGCACGCCATCAACTCAGCTACCGGGCGACCTAATACAACATTGGATAAAAAGTCCGCAGACTTCACAGCAAAGCATGTCACAACAAGTAAAAAATGCGTTAAGTTCGGCCGGGCCGAACTTTGGATATCCACCACTTCGGGTATATATGTAAACCACCTTTCGTCATAATCCGGTGAAAATGTATCATTTATGCCCCCATAGCAGCTACACCGAAAAATAGTCCGATTTGGACCAAATAAGACACGGACATTGTGTGGTCTAATAAGTACAAGTCATTGTTCAATTTTGTAGAACAAAATATTGGTCTTTTTGGTAGCCATATCCAAATACAGACCGATCTAAACCATATACGACACGGATGTCGAAAAGCCTAACATAAGTCACTGTGTCACTTATATGGGGCCAAGACCTTAAATCGAGATATCGGTCTATATGGCTGCTGTATCCAAATCTGGACCGATTTGGATATATCAGCCGAAGAGCCTAACACAACTCACTGCCCCAAATTTTGGAAAAATCGGACAATAAATGCGACCTTTATGGTCCCAAAACCTTAAATCGAGAGATCGGTCTATATGGCTGCTATATCCAAATCCGGACCGATTTGGGGCAAGTTTTAGAAAAATGTCGAAGAGCCTAACACAACTCACTGTCCCAAATTTTGGCGACATAGGACAATAAATGTGCCTTTTATGGGGCCAAAATCTTAAATCGAGAGATCGGTCTATATGGCAGCTATATCCAAATCTGAACCTATCTGGGCCAAATTGCACAAAGTTGTTGAACGGTCTAACACAACTCACTGACTCAAATTTCGGACAATAAATGTGGCTTTTATGGGCCCAAGACCTTAAATCGAGAGATCGGTCTATATGGCAGTATATCCAAATCTGGACCGATCGGAGCCAAATTGAAGAAGGATGTCGAAGGTTCTAACACAACTCATTGTCCCAAATTTCAGCAAAATCGGATAATAAATGTGGCTTTTATGGGCATAAGACCCTAAATCGGCGTATCGGTCTATATGAGGGCTATATGAAGATATAGTCTGATATAGTCCATCTTCGAACTTAACCTGCTTATGGACAAAAATAGAATCTGTGCAAAGTTTCAGCTCAATATCTCTATTTTTAAATACTGTAGCGTGATTTCAACAGACAGACAGACGGACAGACGGACGGACAGACGGACGGACAGACGGACGGACAGACGGACGGACAGACGGACGGACGGACAGACGGACGGACAGACGGACGGACAGACGGACGGACAGACGGACGGACAGACGGACGGACGGACGGACGGACAGACGGACGGACGGAAGGACAGACGGACGGACAGACGGACGGACAGACGGACGGACGGACAGACGGACAGACGGACGGACGGAAGGACAGACGGAAGGATATCAAAGGTTCTAACACGACTCACTGTCCCAAATTTCAGCAAAATTGGATAATTAATGTAGCTTGGCGAACAGACGGACGGACAGACCGACGGACAGACAGATGGACAGACGAAAGAACAGACGGACTGGCGGACAGACGGATGGACAGACGGTCGGACAGACGGTCGGACAGACGGACGTATGGACGGACGGATGGACGGAAGGACAGACGGACGGACATACGAACGACAGACGGACGAACAGACAGGCGGGCGGACAGACGGACGGACTTACGGACTTATAGACGGTCGGACATGGCTAGATCGTCTTAGATTTTTACGCTGATCAAGAATATATGTATATTATAGGGATTTTTCAATGTGTTGCAAACGGCTTGACAAAATGAATATACCCCCATCCTTCGGTGGTGGGTATAAAAAAGCGGAAGTTTTCTGTTATGTGTACTACATACGGCTCAAGGAATACAATACGATTACCAGAGCGGCAAAACGTGCCTCCTGGAAGCTTTTCTGCAAACAAGTCGATAGCGTTAATGATGCCGCCAAGATGAAAAAGTTTCTCTTAAAAACCTATGTCCAAACTGAAACTTTAGTAGACGACATGGGAGTGAGAGCACAACATGAGGACATTTTAATGAAAACCCATTTTCCTCAGAATACGAAAGGACTCACGGAGACACCCGAAGCTTGGAACAATGACGTTGATCGAAGGTTTATAATTACAGAATTTATGGTGAAGGAATCCTTGAGGAGCTTCAAACCCTTTTAAGTCACCCAGATCTGATGGAATATTTCCGGTGTTACTATAGAAGGAGGCCCACTATCTGGCGCCTCATCTGGCCACTTTTTTCGCAGCGTGCCTAGGATTTGCATATGCTCCGAAAGCCTGGCAGGAAGCAAGGGTGGTATTTTTACTTAAGCCCGACAAGACAAACTATGCGACAGCAAAGGCCTACAGACTGCTATAAACCTTTCTACTTAAAACCAATTATGTTTTGTGGATACCATGATAAAGAGTAGGACATCCAGCGCACTGCTTATGCTTATGTCAGAGGAAGGTCGGAGACTGCCCTGCACCTGATTGTGCAAAAAATAGAAGTATCCCTCTATGCCACATTGGCAATATGCATTGACATCGAGGAGCTTTTACCAATGTGCGGACCGACACACTGATCCAATCTTTAGTCCTACAGACCTATAAGCCTTTCTACTCAAAACCAAGGAATGTATTGTAGATACCATGATAAAGAGTAGGACATCCAGCGAACTGCTTATGCCTATGTCAGGGGAAGGTCGGAGAATGCCCTGCACTTGGTTATGCAAGAAATACAAGTATCCCTCGAAACCACATTGACATCGCCACCGACACACTGATTCAATCTTTAGACCAGTATCGGGTGAACCAGGTCCTTAGATACTAGATAAACCATATGCTAAGAAACAGGTGAATAAATTGTGTGTCCCACAAAAGTGTGTCCGCTTTGCAGACGATGTTTTAATGCTTCTAAGGGGTAAGGATTCAAATCAGCTATGCAAAAGTGCCGAAAGGGTCCTGTAGATGGCATACGAATGGGCTAGACCCAGGGGTCTCATTTTTAACCCAGAGAAGACTGAAATATGTCCGTTCACGAGAAAGACGAAGGTGGGCCAATTTGACGCACCACGTTTCCTCAATAGAACGATTTCGATGTCTGACAATATCGAATACTTAGGCATGATCTTGGACAGGAAACTGAATAGGAAGTATCACATTCAGGAGCGTACTGAGATGGCTCACAGATATTGGGCTTTATAAGGGAGAGCCGTAGGTTCAATATGGGGTTTGAGTCCGAAGATAGGCCACTGGCTCCACAGGAGCTTAATTAGACCATTACTTACTCACGCCTCAGTTATTTGGTGGACCGCGATGGAGAAAAAAGTATAACGTAAGGATAATACAACAGGTACAGAGAACTTGCTGCCTTAGCATAGACGGATCGATGGGCATGGTCCTGTTCACTGGGGCACTGGAGATTATTCTAGATATCCGACCCATTAACATACAGATTAAGTCTGAGGCTATGAGACTTAAGGCGTTGGGAGAATGGACAGAAGATAGGAGCAGGTCGTACCATCTCTGTATAACAATACGATCCTGAGGGCAAATACACGGGCGATTACTGAATGCGTTAGGTGGTGTGGTATTCACGCGAGGATGTCGAGTGTGAACATCTTTGCGGGCAGTAAACTTGCCATCAGGGCAATTACAACCAGGACGGTAAGGTCACCAACAGTCTTGAAGTGTAAGAAGGAGATTTACGCCTTCTCTAAGGATCGCACAATGCGCACCGTTAATAAACTTGGTTAACCCGAAGCCATTCGGGTCGACGCAGTCCGAGTTAAGAGTAAAAAGGAGGTAAGTATAGCTTTCGCTACCATAGGGGGACACCTAGGACTTTAAGTCGATCTAGTGTAAGAAGGAGATTAACGCCTTCTCTAAGGATCGCACAATGCGCACCATTAATAAACTTGGTTAACCCGAAGCCATTCGGATCGAAGCATTCCAAGTTAAGAGTAAAAAAGAGATAAGTATAGCTTTCGCTATCATAAGGGGACACCTAGGACTTTAAGTCGATCTAGCGATGTCCTTCCGTCTGTCCGTCCGTCAGTCCGTCTGTCCGTCCGTCTGTCCGTCCGTCCGTCCGTCTGTCCGTCTGTCCGTCTGTCCGTCCGTCCGTCTGTCCGTCCTCCCGTCTGTCCGTCCGTCCGTCTGTCCGTCTCTCCATCTGTCCGTCCGTCTGTCGAAAGCACGCTATCTTTCAAAGAAGTAAAGCTAGCCGCTTGAAATTTTGCACAAATTCTTTTTATAAGTGTAGGTCGGTTGGCATTGTAAACGGGCCAAATCGGTCCATGTTTTGATATAGCTGCCATATAAACCGATCTTGGGTCTTGTATTCTTGAGCATCTAGAGGGCGCAATTCTCGTCCAATCTAACAGAAATTTTGCACGTAGTGTTTTGGTATCACTTCCAACAACTGTGCCAAGTATGATTCAAATCGGTTCACAATCTGGTATAACTGTCATATAAACCGATCTTGGATGTTGACTTCTTGAGCCAATAGATCGGCCAATTCTCATCCGATTTGACTGAAATTTTGCATGAGGTGTGAGGTGTGTTGTGACTTCAAATAACTGTGCTAAGTATGGTTCAAATCGATACATAACCTGATATAGCTGCCATATAAACCGATCTGGTTTTTGAGCGCCTTGAGCCTCTAGAGGGCGCAATTCTTATCCGATTTGGCTGAAATTTTGCACAACGGTTTCTCTCATAACCTTCAACATACATGTCTGATATGGTTTGAATCGATCAATAGCTTGATACAGCTCCCATATAAACCTATCTCCCGATTTTGCTTCTTGAGCCCCTACAAGGCGCAATTCTTATCCGAATGAACTGAAATATTACACAATGACTTCTACAATGTTCAGCATTCATTTATGGTCTGAATCGGACTATAACTTGATATAGTTCCAATAGCATAACAGTTCTTATTCAATATTCTGTGTTTGCCTAAAAAGAGATACCGCGCATAGAACTCGACAAATGCGATACATGGTGGAGGGTATATAGGATTCGGCCCGGCCGAACTTAGCATGCTCTTACTTATTTAGTATTTGGATAGCGCAACTAGCCGATTACTGGCTTAGGTGTATGTCCATAGTGGCATGGGGCGGAATAATATCCACATCCTCTTTTCAACCTTACCTAACCTAAGCATGCATGTCAAATGTGGTCTGTATCGGTCCATAACTTGATATTGCTCCAATATAACCGATCTCCCAATTTTACATTTTGAGCGCCTTGAGGCACAATTCTTTTCTGATTTGTTTGGAACATTGCACAGTGGGACCACTACGGTTTTTAACATCCAAGCCAAGCCAAGTATGCCCCAAATCCGTTCATGACCTGATATAGCACCAATAGCATAGCAATTCTAATCTATTATGCATTGTTTGCCTATATGGAGAACTCGACAAACTAGATCCATGGTGGAAGCCCAGCCCTACCGAACTTTACACATTTTTGCTTGTTTTTTCTTTGGGAAACTTCATAGCAACTTAGTTTTAAAGATTTAAAGATACCCCACACCACTTCATTGAGTTTCAACTTGAGTCGGACAGCACTCATTGATACGTGAGAAGAGACAGCATTAAACTTCTGACATATCAATGAGTACTGTCCAATTCAAGTTTCAAGTCGAATGATAGGGCGCCTCCTTTTTATAGCCGAGTCCTAACGGCGTACCGTAGTGCGACTGCTCTTTGGGGAGAAGTTACCAGCATTAGGCGGGGATAACCACCGCTGAAATTTTGTTTCAGATGTTCTAGCGAGTATTCGAACCCAGGCGTTTAGATTCATAGGCGGATATGCTAACCTCTGCTATACGGTGGCCTCCGGTGGAAAATTCATTAAATTTCCCAAAAAAATATTTATAACGGCTTTTAGTTGATATCTAGAGCCTTAATTCACACAAAGTTCACATTTAAAATTCCCAGCAAATTAGAAAAACAGTCATAATAAAATCGTTCAACATTGTCGTCAACATTCCCATATCCCCAACAAAAAAAAGGTTCATTTAATTAGCTCTCTAATAGATTTAATTACAATGAAATAACTTTGCTAATTTCCAACACATTGAGCATTGAATTTTGATTTCGCACCTATTTCTGACCTCATTTCATCGTCATACTCGTTGCCGTCTTCCTCAAATATAACGGTTAGTTGATACTCTCAAAACGTCTCTCTTTCGCTCTTTAAGGAGACACATGCGCTGTGAAAGCAGCATTTCATTGGGTATAAAAGTTTACCACAAACCAATACCATTGCAAGCCTCCCCACCGTATAAAAGCTATAGAAAAGGATCCCCAAAACCCTATACATCTACACAAACCCAAATCCATGGTCCCCAATGAATAACCAACAGAAACCAATACCAATGCATGAATGTAACCCACACTCATTTGAAATTAAGTTAGTATTTGTAAACATATTGCTCGCTAAGATGTTGACGATGATGATGAAACAACGATGCGAATCATATGAAAGGGGATTTTGGATAGAAGGATGGCGATGATGAGGATGATGGCGCTTAAGAGCCTGTATAACAAAATAGTTAACATTCAACTCACCTTTTAATAAGGTTAACTACGTACTGGCGAAAAGACAAACGCACACAAAGATGTGCGGGGTATGGGGATAGAAGAAATGTCAACACCAGCATCCCCTTTTTGTGGCAACGTTGTTTTGCACAGTGACTTAATTGTGCATGGCTATTTATTTCCAGTTGAGAGTTGGGGCTGAAAATTCATGGAAGGTCCCGCTTCGTGTTGAGTTGTGTCCTAAATAAGAATCCTTTAGAAGAGTTTTTGGCAAATCTTCAGGAAAAGATGGTAAGAGAAATATTAAAAGGTATTAGTAAAGGATTTATAGAGAATCAATAACACTGGTAATTTATAAACAAATTATCAGCTCAATTATTACTCAATAATTTTCATTAACGTATATAAAATGGAGTTGTAAAAAGCTGTACATGCAAACAATTGTCCAACGACATCCTGGAGAGTTTTTTGCAATTCGTATGAAAAAGAGATTGCATCCAAATCTTCGGGAAGATTCTTCTATACTCCTCGAGAACGAAAACTCTTCCAAAATTATTAAAAATGTTTGCATTTTATATTGAGACTTCAAATCAACATCGGGAATACTTCTCGCATAGAAATTAGTTCTCCCGTCTGTCTGTCAAAATCACGATAGCGGTGTAACGTGTATATCTAGCCGCTTGAAATTTTGCACATATACTTCTTGTTGATGAAGGTGGGAATTGTAAATGGGCCACGTCGGTTCAGTTTTAGATAAAGCTCCCATATAAAGTGATACTTCCACTTGTCTTCTTGAGCCTCTACAAGCCTCAACCGTCAACCGATATGGCTGAAATTTTGTTCCGTTACGACGGCTTTCTGTTACGGCTTTCAACAATTATGCCATGTACGGTCTAAATCGCTCTATAATCTGGTATAACTCCCATATAAACCGATCTCCCGATTATTCTTATTCGGTTCCCAGAAACTTTAATTTTTGCCTAGTTTGGCAGAACTTTGGTATGCAGGGTAAAACTTTGTATGTAGGGTAAAAGATTCGTCCCAGTGGAACTTATCATGTTCTTACTTGTTATTCCTGAATCAGAACGATGTGCCGCAGAGCGACACCACTTAGTAGAAATAACCTCACAAATGTTGCGAGCAATAGGAGGACATTTTTCTGGTTGGAACCCTGGCGCGGGAAAACTATGAGCACCACACAGGCTGGACTTTGAGCTTCGATCTGTGTGGTGTTCATTGCTGGCACGTGGAGCTTAGCTGCGAGCTACCTGGCGCGTCCACAGATTGCGGAAAGTGGAATGTTCCATATGGAGTAGTTGCAATTGCAGTCGTGGACAATCAGTGGTATCGAGCGGAGACTCTCAGTTCTTGCATAAATACTGAGTGCCTATGATGCTCGGTATGGCAAGGCGAGTTATTGGCGACTTTAAATAACCTTTGGACATTATGTTTCCAAGACGATCGTTCCTTTGGACCGGAATGAGCTTGCTCACCTATAAAAGCTAGATGAGGATCGCCACCTCCGCATGTGGCTACATCAACAACAACAACCAGTATACTTGGACAGAAAGATAGAAGAACATAGCGGTAGTATAGGATATAACAAGTAAAAAGGCCTTATGCCCTATAACAGCTCTATCGATATATGTTCCGATATGGACCAAATACTAACAAGTACAAGTTATTGATCAAAATATATGTGTCTTTTTGGTAGCTATATCTAAAAATAAACCGATCTGAACTATATACAACACAGATGTCGAACAGTCTAACATAAATCACTGTGTCAAACTTCAGTGAAACCAGATTATAAACGCGCCTTTTGTGGGGCCAGACTTTAAATCGAAATATCGGTCTACATGGCAGCTATATACAAATCTGGACCGATTTGGGCCAAGTTGCAGAAAAATGTCGAAAAGCCTAACACAACGCACTGTCGCAAATCTCGGCGAAATCTGACAATAAATGCGCCTTTTATGGTTCCAAAACTTTAAATCGAGAGATCGGTCTATATGGCAACTATATCCAAATCTGGACCGATCTGGGCCAAATTGAAGAAGGACGTCGAAGGGCCTAACACAAATCACGGTCCCAAATTTTGGCAAAATCAATACAATAAATGAGCCTTTTATGGGCGCAAGACCCTAAATCGGAGGATCGGTCTATATGGCAGCTATATCCAAATCTGGACCGATCCGAGCCAAATTGACGAAGAATATCGAAGGGCCTTACACAACTCACTCTCCCAAATTTCAGCAAAATCGGATAATAAATGTGATTTTTATGGGCCTAAGACCCTAAATCGGAGGATCAGTCTATATGGCAGCTATATCCAAATCTGAACCGATCCGAGCCAAATTAAAAATGAATGTCGAAGGGCCCAATGCAACTCACTGTCCCAAATTGCAGCGACATCGGACCATAAATGCGCCGTTTTATGGGTCCAAAACCTTTAATGGAAAGGTCGGTCTATATGGCAGCTATATGCAAATCTGGACCGATCTGAGCCAAATTGACAAAGGATATCGAAGAGCCTAACACAACTCACTGTAAAAAATTTCAGCAAAATCGGATCATAAATGTGGCTTTTATAGGCTCAAAACCCTAAATGAAGATATAGTCCAATATAGCCCATCTTTGAACTCAATCTGCTTATGGACAAAAAAGGAATCTGTGCAAAGTTTCATCTCAATATCTCTAGTTTTAAAGATTGTAGCGTGATTTCAACAGACAGACGGACGGAAATGTCTTGATCGTCGTAGATTTTTACGCTGATCAAGAATATATATACTTTATAGGGTCGGAAATGGATATTTCAATGTGTTGCAAACGGAATGACAAAATGAATATACCCCCATCCTTCGGTGGTGGGTATAAAAAGGTAAACCATTATTAAATGCCTCCCAATGCTTTTTTAGGCCAATGACACAACACTTCTTGCATCTAGCGCGACAAAACCGACCCAGACTAGACCACAAACAGTGTATTTATGTCATGCTTGCAACCCCAGTTGTTCTTCTTCATGTTAAACTTGGGAGCTCTCACAGCAAATAGTACTCATCCTCGACCTATTAATTTCTATCTCGCCAGCTGTCCTATTTCCAGCCACGCCCTGATGGCCATAGACTAAGCAGAGCATGTTAATAACCCTCCCAGGTTTCGTATATACCGAACCTTACCTGGTTCAAAGCCATGTATATCGTAAAATCTGAGTGGCCCATTACTTCTGCCTTGAACTCTTCTCCAGAGACTTTAAGATCAGTCTCTGAAAACCGACACACTCATCCAGAAATCCTACTAACTTAATAAAGACTCACCGTGCCCCATTAAACCTGAAGCTGTCCGCCTTGTTTTACTCCTTCGGAAGTTTGAGTGCTTCTATAGACAGACGGGCGGCCGGACGGACATGGCTTGATCGACCTTAAATGTCATAACGATTAAAAAAATACATATGTGTATCTTATGAGGTCTTAGACGTTAATTTCGAGGTGCTACAAACGGAAAGACGAAATTAATATACCCCCATCCTATGGTGGAGGGTATAAAAATCCTCATTTTTATAACCACCAGCGAAAGATTCATTTTATCTTTCCGGGTGCAACACATCGAAATATTCAGTTTCGACCCTATAAAGCATATATATTCTTGATATTTGTAAAAATCTTAGAAATCTATCTCAATCTTAAAAATTAGACGATCTAGCCAAGTCCGTCCGTCTGTCAGTCTGTTAAAATCACACTACAGTATTTAAGAATAGTGATATTGAGCTGAAACTTTGCACACATTCTGTTTTTGTCTATAAGCAGGTAAAGTTCGAAGATGGGCTATATCGGACTATATCTATAAAGACCAATCTCCCGATTAAAGGTCTTAGGCGTATTAAAGCCACTTGTATTATCTGATATTGCTGAAATTTGGAACAGTGAGTTGTGTTGGGTCCCTCAACATGCATATTCAATATGGCATAGATCAGTCTATATTTGAATAAGCTGTCATATAGGGCCATCTCCCGATTTAAGATCTTGAGCCCATAAAAGGCACATTTATTATTCGATTCCGCTGAAATTTGGCACAATCAGTTGTGTTCGAGACAATTAGTCTCGATATTCATACTCGTCATATATACCGATCTCCTGATTTAAGGTGTTGGGCCCATAAAAGCGGTGTCTTTAACACGACTTCCATGAAATTTGACAGAATGCTGTTCTAGGATCTTCGAAATATGTGTTGAATATGACCCAGATGGATCTATATTTGGATATAGCTACCATATAGACCGATCTCCCAATTAAAGGTCTTGGGGCCCATAAAAGCCAAATTTTTTATCGGATTTTGTTGAAAAAGAACACAGTTAGCTATGTTTGGATTTTTGACATCCGTGTCCTATATGGTTCAGATTGGTTCGTATTTGGATATATCTGTCATATACCTATCTACCGATTTAAGGTCTTGAGCCCATAAAATTCGTATTTGTTAACCGATTTCGGTGAAACTTGGTGCGGTGAGTTTCTTAGACACTTACTTATCCCTCTGGAATATGGTGGATTGGACTGAATGTATTTGGATAGATGCTATATACACCAATATTCTGTTTTGCTGTCTTTAAGGAGGCCACCGTTGCGCAGAGGTTAGCATGTCCGCCTATGATGCTGAATGCTTGGGTTCGAATCCTGGCAAGAACATTAGAAAAATACATTCAGTGTCTGTTTGTGAAGTACTTTGCCCTGTAAAAATTCTCTGAAAAGAGGTGTAGCACTGTTCGGACTCGGTTATAAAAAGGAGGCCTCTTATCGTTGAGCTTAAAAACTTGAATCGGAAAGCACTCATTAATATGTGAGAAGTACGCCCCTGTTCCTTAATGGAATGTTCATGGGCAAATTTGCATTTGCAATGCTGGCGACAATTGTGAGGAACATGCCAATTGAAACAAGTAAAAGCGTGCTAAGTTCGGCCGGGCCGAATCTTGGGAACCCACCACCATGGAT